>NC_089252.1:9983200-10283200 GCF_963930625.1 Muntiacus reevesi
CTGGAGGAGGGCATGGCAACCCACTCCAGTATTCTTCCCTGGAGAATTTCATGGACAGAGGAGCCAGGTGGACTCTGGCACATAGGGTCGCTGAGAGTCAGACATGACTGAGGTGCCTTAGCATGCATACATGGAATGACTAATAATGTTGAGCATCTTTGAGTGCATTTGCTGGCTATTTGCATATCTTACTTGCTGCTGTGTTGTTCACTGTCTAAGTTGTGTCTGATTCTCCGAGACCTCATGGACTGCAGCATGCCAGGTTTCCCTGTCCTCCACTATCTCCTGGAGTTCGCTCAAGTTCACGTCTATCAAGTCAGTGTTGATATCTAACGTCTCATCCTCTACTGCGCTCTTCTCCTTTTGCCTTCAGTCGTTTCCAGCATCAGGGTCTTGGGAGGTCTTATTTGGAGAAATGTCTATTTAAATTTTTTGTTCATTGCTTTAAATGGATATTTGTCTTTACTTTTGAACAATTAACATTTTAAAAATATCTTCTGGAAACAGTTCCCTTTTCTGATACGTTATTTGCAAATATTTTCACCATTCTATGGATTGCCTTTGCACTTTCTTGATAGTGTCATTTGAAACACAAAAGTTTTGAATTTTGATATAATCCAGTTAATCTACTTATCCTTTTGTTATTTGTGCTTTTGATATTGTATCTAAAAAATAATTGCTTATCCTAAATTCACATAGATTTATTCTTACATTTGCTTCTATTAGTTATCATTTTAGCTCTTACATTTAGACCTTTAATCTATTTGGAGAGAATTTTAATATAGGGTTTCAGATAGGGTCTCACTTTGTACTTTTACATGTGGATATCCAGTTGTCTCAGCATTATTTCTTTAGAAGACTATTCCTATCCCCCTAACCCCCACTCCCTGTTGAACTGTTCAGCAAGCTCACCAAAGATCAGCTGGCTGGCCACAAACACAAGGCTTTATTTCTGAACTCTCACTTTTATTCCACTGATTGATCTATTTATCTTTATACAGGTATTACAGGTATACAGGTATTACAGGTATTACACAATCTTACTATATCTTCATAGTAAAATTGGAAATAGATTGGAGTTCTCAACTACTTTCTCATTTCCACAAATATTTCAGCTGTTCTGAGTCTTTGCATTTCCCTATGAATTTTAGGATCAGCTTGTATTACTGGGGAAAAAAAAGCAGAAGCAATTTCATTTAAGTATAATTGAAAAATCGATTGTAATAAATCAAGTTAGACAAATCCTCAAGTTGCACGAATGGCTATGCAACAGCAAACTCCACTTTTTTTGTGTTTTCTGAAAATTTTTTTGTTTCATTACCTAGTTATTTTTTTCCTTTGTTCCTAGTGGTATATATTTATCAGCATTTCAAAGTGAAAATTGTAATGAAACAGTAATTAAAACCATCTGTTACTAGCAGAGGAAAAAAAAACAGATGGAAGGTTGGGAGAAAGTAGCCTCAAAAAACACACAGAAAAACTCACTATGACAAGGAGAGATAAAATAAAATTATTAAGGTAAAGAAGAGCTATTCAATGCACAGATTTGAGATGTTTGGTTAAAATTATGAAAATAATAGATTTAGGACATATCCTTCAGCATATTACAAAACAAAGAACAGATTAACGAATTAACATAAAAATATGATTCATTACCACAAAATGACAAAATGGCCAAACACAAAGCTTATAATAATTACTGAAAAAAAATCATTCTATAAAATTGAGATGAATATAAGAAAATTTTAAAAATACAACAAATAAATATGGGTGCATAAAAATAAAAGTTCTTTCTTCCTCTGATATTTCCATAACAGTAAAAATCACAAAATGAAAACTTTATCTAAAATATATTAATTTTTCAATGAGCTTACAACGAACAAGGAAAAAAAAAGGCTAGTGGATAGACAGAAAAAAACAAAATTACTTAGTTTACAAAGGAAAAAATAGAAATAAGTATTTAAAATAATTTTGATTCAAAAATATCTCAAGAAATGGAAATATAATCAAGATGAAACTCCATTTATTTGTACTAATAACTAAGCAAATATGTATAGTACAGAAATTACTATAGTCAGTATTGTCTTTTTTATAATTTTATGAAATTATATAATTTTTTAGAATATAAATATAGGGACATGCATGAAGTTATAAAAATAATCATTTTATTAAGTAGCTAATAGCATGGAAATTGCTCAAAAGAGGGAAATTATTCTTAATGTTATTATTGTACTCTTAACTTCAGTAAGAAAGAAGCAGTCATAATATAGGCAGGTAGATATTGAAATGAACACGATGAATACCTATTAATTACATAATGGTAATGGCAATGACATTAACATATATAGGTGTATTGTAATTAAAAGATACATAAACCTAGGAAAGAAAGAAATGAAAGTGTGAGTCCTGAAAATATTTTTAAATGCCTATTTAATAGAGTCAATTTTTTCATTCTTAGCACATTTTTTTCAAATCAAATCCAGTAATATAAAAAAAGTATAATACATCCTAACCAAATATAATTTATTTCCAGAATGCAAGATTGATTTAAAAGTTTTAAATTTAATTCTATTTAATTTATCATATTAAGAGACTTAAAATAGCTCAGAGATGCTTACACAGCTACTTGAATATCTACAATTAAAATAATTGATTGTAGCATTTGTTTATGAAGATGTGGGTCAAATGGAAAGCTAATGCAATGCTGTTAGGAATGTAAAATGGTGAAACCACTTTGGAAAATAGTTTTCTACTTTCTTAAAATGTTAAACATATACCTACTACAAGGTCTAACCATTACCCTCTAGGTATTTACCCAAAGAGCTTAAAAGCTTGTGTCTGTACATTCAGTGCTATTAATACAAATAAATGAGCTATCAAACGGTGAAAGAACATGGACAAATCTTAAATGCATATTGCTAAGTGAAAGAACCAATTTGAAAAGACTGCATACTGTATGACTCAGACTAGATGGCATTCCAGAAAGAGAAAACTGTGGAGACAGTAGAGACCAGCGCTTTGAGGAGGTTGGGGAGAGGCTGGAATGAATCGGAGGGCCCGGAGAGAATGACCGCTGCTAACTGGGCTGACATTGACGGTGCTGCCGTGCCCTTCCTCAGACAGGCAGTGTGGATGGCTGCCATCAGTGAAAAGGAATTGATGATGTTGCGTTGCATCAGAAAATAGAAGGGGTTGCAAGTCAGAGAGTGCCTTGAAAAAAGAAGTGAAGTACAAATGAAGGAGTTGTTGCAGTTATCGATACTGTGTCCAGAGGATAAATGAAGGCTTCGTTGATGGGTTTGACCAAGTGCCCTGAACGGCAGTCATCAGGTTGAACCATCTCAAGTTCTGAAATCCTTTGACCGTTCTCTTTAATTTTCTGGGCTTTGACCTGATTCATCAGACTTTGGAAATTATAGATGACTCTGCCAAGTAGAAATCTATAGACTGCGGTACAGCCCTAGATGTTACTGGAAAAATCACTGCCTTCTGAAGGACAGGAATTTGATGAAAAATTTTGACTGTCTTTATGAAATAGAACATGGCTGTTAGAAGCCCAGTGATCCTTCCTCTTATATTTTACGGTAGGTCCTAGGGAGGCATCGGGAGCCTGGGAAAGCTGTACTTATGGTCTAACTACAATGAAGGGGGCATATACTCCCTCTTTTCTCCCCGCAAAGCATAGTAAGATTGTGGGTGTAACTCAACTATTTGCCATTCCATATACTTTTATATAAAATAATTTATTCAGAATCAATGTTCTAAAATCAGGTGTTTTTCCATATTTGAAAAATTGAACTAAACAAGAAATATTGAATCACTTAACTATCAGCAAAAGTCCACTAAAGGTGCAGAAAAACATTTGTCACTTTCTCTGACCTTATACTTATTATCATTGCACTGATAATAGGAAACTATATGAGATTTTAAAAGTGTAACATGGGAATTCTCAAAAGTTAGCTTTTGCTGTTGTTATTGACTCAAGAGCATTTCAACTGCATTTCCCATACACTCAAAGCAAAATAATTGCTTAGCTCAATAACGTGATTTAGTAATGTCTCATGATTTATCATTTAAAAAATTTGTTCCTGTAAAATTGAATATTGATCAGACCCTTATTGTTAATTGTAAGCTTTAATTTCTTGGCAACTTAAAGAACTGAAATTACATCAAGCTTTCTTTAAAGCTCTTGAAATTGAATTTATAATCTATAGACACATTTCATTTGTAAAATGTGTGAATCACTGACATAAGGATATATGTATAATAATGTTATGCATAGAGTTACATGGTAAAATCAAACAATAAAAATTAAACACATTGTATTTCACACTTAAAGACTGGCTTAAGTGTTTGAATTTTAACATTGACCTGCTACAAACTAATAAATTCTACAGTAGATTTAGATAAAATCTAAATTGTTTTAACTGAACAATGTAAATTCCATGTAATGAGAAAACATTATTATATGGAATGTTTGAAAAATTAATAGAAACATCTGTTCATTTTCCACTTTAAAATATGACTTTCCTCTTTAAACAACTGAATATATTTCTTATTTGGGGAGAGGAAGTTTTTACTTTATTTGTGAATTCTTTAGAGAAACTGTAAAACGATACAGGAGGAATTTTCTATCTTCCTGCTATCATCCTCCCAACTAGTCAAGCACTTACTAGACAGCTATAAATAACAACAAAGAGACAAATTGTTCTTTAATTACCAGAAACAAATAGACTCTAGGAAGACAATGGAGAGCAGTCAAAACCTTAACCAGTCAATCACTGTGCACACATGTCCCCTCTGTCCAGAGCGTCTGCCCACAAGATTCACACCAAATGCAGTTGTTGGACTATACACCTTTCCCCTATGATGCAGATATCCCTCTCCATTAAGCCAAAAAATTAGGGATGTGGCATTAAAAATAAAAATGGAAGTGAAAAAATTTTGGTAAGGCATTCAACGCTTATCCATTTTTTTTTTCTGCCTCTTCACATCAGGTTGTTGCTTAAGTACAGGTGTCAGTGTTGAGGATTCCTACGTGTAAATTTAATATTACGTTTGAATAGGACAGAAAGATAATATGTTATTTAGTATTTAATGGATTCCCGTCCTACTATGTAGAACACACACACATATGAAAAAATGTCTGCAGTCAGAAGTTTATATAAATGATAAGGTAAATCAACCTATTTTGAGGCAGAGAGAGAAGAAAGTTGTTTAGAAAAGTAGAAATTGGGACAGTAAATGAGGAATATGTGCACATGAGTTTATGTACTTATATGTGTAGATGATGATGTATACATATATCCTAATATATACCATCAATAGTGAAAAATTAAAGTTCTGAGAATATATTTCATTCTGTTCACTGACTAGAGCAAAACCTATTCCTGTGATTTAAAATATAATTCAAATACACCCTCAGTTTTTATTTTAAACATTTGAAAATGAATCACAAATTATTTTATGAGACATTCCAACCTAAGTCACCATTTAGTGACTTAGCCCTGTAATATGCACATTTCTACAACAAAATATCAGATGAAAACCCAGCATGGTCACTGAGTGAACCACCCAGAAATGTAACTTCTATTTGAACAGTACTGCTTGCTGATTTCCTCTGCAGTAATTCCCTAGGAGATTTAGTTTTTGTATTTTTTAATGAACAAGAATTTTTTAAAAGAATGTTGAATATTAGTTCCAAAGAGGGAAAACAAATATTAAAGGAATTTAGCTACTCCCCGTTGAATTTTTAGGCATGAAAATCCAAGGGGTATTTTGGGAAACACAACCAATATGTGCAATAAAGAAAAATGGGTATAATTAAGTAGAAGAAAGTCCTATTAAGTGATGAATTTTATGAATGACTTACATAAATACAGGAGCATTCTTAGATCACAGTTAAATTGTTGGGTTTTATAATATTCTGATGACCGTCTTCTCTCTTGATAAAAATAGAAACTTGGTTATATAATAATGTTTAGATTTTGAGAGTGGGATTCCACATAGTTGGATTTCATATATTACAGCAACATGAAAATTTCGCGGAAACTCGTCAGTATAATTGCGACCCTGTGATAGAAGGCATCTTCTCCTTAATTACACTTACCAGGAGCTATGCTTTTAGCCGGCAATGCCAGTGCCGTGAATCTGTTTCTAAGGCTGCATTGTTCTGATCCTCAGTTCCTGTGTTCGCAGTGATAACTGTGCGGCCTGAAAACAGGAAGTCCTCCCCCTCTGCGGCTGCTTGGAATTGCTCTAATTTGTCCTGGTAATGGGCGCCAGATGTCAGGGTCTAAAAGGAAGCCGGAGCAGGCAAAAAGATGGCCATGCTGACCTTCTATTGAATTCCAGAGCTCTTACCCTCTTTTGTCTTCTGCAAAAATCAAATGTTCGCAACCATACTGAGCCAAGTTGGGCCAGGCAGCCTCCCTCCTGGGGAAGGAAGCAGTCAGCAGAAGAGAGATGGCAGCTGGGTAGTACCCAGGAAGGGCGGCGCCTGCCTCAGTTCCCCAGGCTGTCTGGTGGGGTGAGGGGTGGGGGGAGCAGAGAGAAGAAGGAGAGAAAAAAATGGACCCTTGTCATCTGCGTCCACAGAAGCATCTCCTGTATCATGACTGTTGCTTCTTCAAAATTGCGCTCTCCCCAACGGGGTGTTTGACATCTCCTTTTAGTAAAGACAATGCATAGGGTTTGAGGTTTTTTTTCCCTCTGCCTTTTATTTTTCAGTAACTCCAGGGCTAAAATGTCTTTGCTTGGATACTGTATATCTAATTTATTGCATTTGTCACTCCATTTGTCTGGGTAAAATACGTTTAAATCTGGAAAAGTCTCAGCAGAGTAAATCAAAGTGAATACAGTCAGATGCCTGCTGCCGTTGATAAGAGTACAAACTGGCGATAAAGTCGATCAACTAGTACAGGATTTACATGTCTGAGCATTTAAATCACATTTGTGTTAACTGATTTTCTACAGGTTCACAGGACTGCACGAAGCTCCTTTCCTATTTGTAATGAAGTTTCTATTCCCCAAATTCTCTATTCCCCAAATTCTCTATTCCCCAAATTTTCAAAGAGTTGTTTTCTTGGTGTACATGGCAGATTCTTGTTTGCAAGGAGTGTTCCTACAGGAAGTGTCTTTGTTTTCTTTTGTAAAAGTATAGTTAGAGGTTAGAAATACCATCCTTTACTGAGGGAAAATCAAGCATTTTATTTCCTCAGGAAAAGTAGGGAATGATCGGAAAAAAGCAATTAATTATTTATTCTATTAAAACAGCTTTGTCATCCAAGCAACGTATGAGATTTGAAAATTCATATAAATATTTAAAATTATTTTAAAGTTGTCATTATTCAGTATTTGCCTATCAGAGCTGGAAATGCTAAAATTTAAAATCAGTAGGAAATGTTAAGCTTATTCAAGGTTCACTGTCCCAATAAAACATCACTTCTGTTCTGGACACCTCCTTACAATTAAGCTAGTCTCTGTTTCTGCGTTTTTCCTCTTTCTTTTCCCCCAAATGACAGAAGATTCAAGTATATCTTAGTTTTTCTTGAGATTTTTAAAAGTTTTATAGTGCGCTTTTATTTTTTTCTATAGTGATTTGCTTTATCTAAGATTTCTTTGAGAATAACAAATATTCAAGAATTAAGGTCTAAATAAATACACTGAAAGCCTGTGGAAAACCCAGTTATGTTTGTTGGCATCCCTAGTTTCTGATCACTGATAAGGTATTTATAAATGGTAAGTGACTTATTCAGTGTATGCCCCAGTATCCAGAAGCTCCTTCCTGAGTTTGTCCAGACCATTCCTACAAAAATCTGAGCATGACGAGGGCATCGGACTCTCTCAATACATGGGCAAAAGCAAAACAGTTCCCAGTGACAGGGGTTCTTCCCTCTGCCAGTGGAGCTAGTTTGACCTCTTTGATACTCATTTTCTCATCTTCAGAACAGGATTAATATCTCCTATTTTGTAAATATTCAATGCGATAATATTGGAGAAAGCACCTGGAACACATCAGATGCTCCAAAAGTTTCATTGGAAGCTATATCATATTCCAGTGCATTAGCTTAGGAATTTCAGACTATTAGCTAGATTTGTACTATTAATTGTATAGCTTTTATAAAGGTTTTTACTGGTTGTAAATGTTACATATATAATTACATATGAAAAATTACAGTGTTGCATCATTCCCTGATGTCTCTCAAGGCATGTTTAGTGAGCCATGCCTAAATGTCCATACCCAGGCCCACATGGCCTCTTTGGCATGCAGTCACATTAATACACCTCTGAGAGTCCTTCCAATTTAACAGCAGACAGAACTTTCTAGTCTCAGGTAGGTTAATCAATCTAACAATGAGAAAAAATCAGCTGGACTAAAGTAACCCTGTGCTGTTTCTTATCAGCTCTAGTCTGGACTCTTCCATTCTTCCTGACCCATCTACATGAGCACCTCAGCAATCAGGGACTGACTTTTCTCATCGCCTGCTCTTCAGGCTTCGGCAGCACTAGGTATTGACTGAGTAGCTAGTGCTCATCACTCTGTATTTGAGATTTCTCTGCTGACTGTACTCTGAGGTAACGAGACTCTAGTCAGAGGCCCTGCCGTTCCAGCTTTCTCTAACTGCAAGACACAGATGCGCTTCCAGCAGCGCTAACATTCGCTTTATAAAGAGAATGCCCATATATTAGATATGACTTTACTATTTCCCTCCTTTTTCTTTCCCATTAACAACTGGTTCTAATGGAAACTAAAGAACCAGAGAAGAACTGACTCAATATAATAAACTTTTTAGAACTTGATAACTCTGTTTGGAGAAATACCATAGGGCTGTTTACTCAAAATGTAATGCATAGATTTCTACAAATACTCAGGATAGTATTTCACTTGATAGCATCTTGGGTAACTTTTAAAATGACATAAGGTCATTATGGGAAGGAAGCATTTGGGAGATGGTAGAAAGTTTTTCATTTAGAAGGAGTATATTTATTTATTGCCTGCCTGACTCTCCAGGTACTATTTAGCTCAAATAGAAATCCTAACATGAAAGTTTTGACTGGAAAATATTAACCATTATTCCTCTTCCTTCTCTCCTTATATCCCTTTACTGCTCAGTTAATTGAAAAGCAGAGAGCAAATACAGAACATGAACTATAAAAATAGATGACACATATCTCCTTCACTCTGACAAACACACAGGGGTTTCTTATGCTTCAGCCTCCTATGGTTAATCACAGAAAGATCAACCATTAACATTGATCCCTGAGTTCTAAAAAAAGATGAGGATACTTTAAAAAATATAGCCACTCATTAGAATTGGAAACATACCGTGCTATGTGTCTAAGAACTAATTCAGCAATTTTCTCTTTAAGTAATGTACATACCAGAAGGCGTAGTAGTCACTCAGTGGTGTCCAACTCTTTGTGACCCCATTAACTGTAGCCACTAGGCTCCTCTGTCCATGGGATTTTCCAGGCAGGGATACTGGAGTGGGCAGCCCTTTCCTCCTCCAGGGGATCATAGGTGCAGGTAAATATGTGGTGGAAATTACCTGCTCATACACAAAATCCTGTGTAGTGGGATGAACAGTGAGCTTTGGATGCTAGGTGTAACTATAAAAACCACTAACCATATACTCTTGAACACATTACTTGAAGTCCTTTGTCAAAGTTTCCTCATATAAAATGAGACATAGGAGGATATTCTATTTGTGGATAAGATTAAGATAATGCATCTAATTGTCAACTAATTTACAATTAAGATTTGATAGGGAAAACTTCTGTCAGATAATCAGTAAAAAATGAAAATGTTTTTCTCTATTTTTAATAGAAAACATATTCCCCGGCCAATTTGCCCTTAACAATTGCCATGTTTTATTTTACACAATTAAAAAAAAAAAGCCTTTGTTTCTCATTGCCCTTGCATATTTTACTGCCATCTTTTACTTTCCTCTCTGAAGGCAGAAGTATTCTTATGACTTGAGGATTTCCTCTAAACCAACACACAGGGGCATTTCTCCCACTGCAGAACAATGATGGAGTAAGTTACCACCAATGGATAAAGGCTTTCTTTCCATCTAAGAAGGTTTTGTTGAAATGTACCTTTATTGTTTTGAAAAGTTAGAATCATCTATTAGCATTTTACGTGAACCGTGAACTTCCGGATGTTCAAGCTGGTTTTAGAAAAGTCAGAGGAACCAGAGATCAAATTGCCAACATCTGCTGGATCATCGAAAAAGAAAGAGAGCCCCAGAAAAACATCTATTTCTGCTTTATGGACTATGCCAAAGCCTTCGACTATGTGGATCACAATAAACTGTGGAAAATTCTGAAAGAGATGGGCATACCAGACTACCTGACCTGCCTGTTGAGAAACCTGTACGCAGGTCAGGAAGCAACAGTTAGTCTGGACATGGAACAACAGACTGGTTCCAAATAGGAAAAGGAGTATGTCAAGGCTGTATATTGTCACCCTGCTTATTTAACTTAAATGCAGAGTACATCATGAGAAACACTAGGCTGGGTGAAGGACAACCTGGAATCAAGATATCTGGGAGAAATATCAATAACCTCAGATATGCAGATGATACCACCCTTATGGCAGAAAGTGAAGAAGAACTAAAGAATCTCTTGATGAAAGTGAAAGAGGAGAGTGAAAAAGTTGGCTTAAAGCTCAACATTCAGAAAACTAAGATCATGGCATCTGGTTCCATCACTTCATGGCAAATAGATGGGAAAACAGTGGAAACAGTGGCTGACTTTATTTTTTGGGGCTCCAAAATCACTGCAGATGGTGATTGCAGCCATGAAATTAAAAGACACTTACTCCTGGGAAGGAAAGTTATGACCAACCTAGATAGCATATTAAAAAGCAGAGACATTACTTTGTCAACACGGTCCGTCTAGTCAAGACTATGGTTTTTCCAGTGGTCATGTATGGATGTGAGAGTTGGACTGTGAAGAAAGCTGAGTGCTGAAGAATTGATGCTTTTGAACTGTGGTGTTGGAAGAGACTCTTGAGAGTCCCTTGGACTGCAAGGAGATCCAGCCAGTCCATCCTAAAGGAGATTAGTCCTGGGTGTTCATTGGAAGGACTGATGCTGAAGCTGAAACTCCAATGCTTTGGCCACCTGATACGAAGAATTGACTCATTGGAAAAGGCCTTGATGCTGAGAGGGATTGGGGACAGGAGGAGAAGGGGACGACAGAGGATGAGATGGCTGGATGGCATCACCAACTCGATGGGCATGAATTTGGGTAAACTTTGGGAGTTGGTGATGGACAGGGAGGCGTGGCATGCTGTGATTCATGGGGTTGCAAAGAGTTGGACACAACTGAGCAACTGAACTGAACTGGATGATAATTTTATAATCCAAATGAATAGGGTGTTAAAATTCAATCAGAACATACTTCAATACTGCATGTTGGCAACCATTTTTACTCTAAACAAATCCATGGTTTTTTTGGAAGATGTGAATCGTAGGCCTGTCTTTATGATTACTACATAGGCACATGACACTGGACAGGCTAATAATAGCACCTCTCCCTACCCGTCACCACTGAAATAAATCCAGGAACGAGGGTGAAAAAGTTACATTCCTTTTCTAGAATTTTCTAGCTTGACTTTCCTGTAAAAATAAACTCATTTAATTTTCTTGCAGTTACCTTGTAAGGTTAACAATTGTTTTTGGCTGTGTCTGATAACCCTCTCACATATCCATTTACACATGAATACACATAAACCTGGGACTTCCCAGATGACCCAGTGGTAAAGACTCTGCCTGGAGTGTGAGAGACTTGGGTTTGAAACCTGGATCAAGACGATCTCCTGGAAAAGGGCATGGCAACCCACTCCAGTATTCTTTCCTGGAGAATCCCATGGAGAGAAGAGCCTGGCAGACTACAGTCCATGGGATCACAAAGAGTCAGACTCGACTGAGCAACTAAGGATGCACACATCAAGCCACCTGCACAAAAGTAAAGGGACCGATGTCCATGGAAATAGATTGAAAAAGAGAATTATGAACTTAATTCCTAAAATAAGACTAGCTTCACTTCTATCTTCCCCTTATGAAAAATTAAAGTATTTAGTATGTTTCTAGTTGGCTTTCAATCACCAGCAAAGGAAATCCTGGATGGTACAATTCTATTCAAGAATTTGTTTATCTAAGCATAATGCTAGATACTTAGATAAATGTAAAATATCAGGCCTCACTTTTAGATGTTATGTGCTAATCAGAGCAATTATTTTACAAAGATATTTGTGTACATGTGCTGGTGTAGGAGGTAAAGGAGATGTTTTTGCAGTGGTAAAGTATTTCATGGAGAAAATGCCGAGGCAGTCAGGAGCCTCCATGGAAGAAATGGAATTTGATTTAAGCTGACATGATAGCAATATTAAGATTGGGTTAAAAGGAGATAGTTACCTTATTCTTGAAGTCATGGCACTAAGGAATATATTCTAATAAGAGTAGAGAATTATAAAGAGTATTATATTCTAATATATTCTAATAAGAGTAGAGAAGGATGCCATGCCAATCCTAGCATCTACTGCAAGAGAAGCCTGATGGAAGAAGAAAACAAATAGTCTTATATAAACATGAGGTCTCAGGACACCTCCTTAGAACATGTTAGCCTCTGTGGAGTCCTGAGGCTCTGAGCACAGCCAGGGAGTGGTGGGTATTCGATTTAATCCTGAGAGAAAGGGTAAAGAGGATTAGCTACCGAAAGGGTATTGACCGTCAAGGCACTTGGACTGTGTTGGCTGCCCTGGACCTTGCTCCAAGGAAGGGCATGTGGGAACACCATGGCGCAGAGCCAGAGAGCGAGCAGAAGATAATACACCTTCACCAGAGTAGGTTAATCAGGACAGAGGGACTGGGGAGGAACCGGGCTGCGGGGGGTCCAGCAGTGTGCGTGGGACTCGAGTGAGACTGACTCTTCCGGTTACTCCTGGTCACTCCACTGAACTGTTGAGTGCCAATAAGTCATTTCAACTCATATCCCTCATTTCAATGGAAGATTCTGAATTTTGTGTTATCTCAAAGAGGTGTACTTGTAATATTTGAAAATATGAAAATTTCTCATATTAACTTCCCATTTGGGAATATGCACATATGTACTTATCCACATGATATACACACATGTAGTAGGTGTGTAAAAGCATAGACAAAACCCCAAGTCTTTATAAAAACGTTGATAGTAGCCATTTATGAGTGCTGGGTTTTGGGGTTATTAGGACTGCGTTCTTCGTACTTTCCTGTATAAGGTAAATGTTTACAGTTAATGTATTGTTGTTGTTCAGTCACTAATATGTGTCTGGTTCTTTGCAAACCGTTGACTGCAACACACCACACTTCCCTGTCCTTCACTGTCTCCCAGAGTATAGCCCAACTTATGCCCATTGAGTCAGTGATGCCATCCAGCCACCTCATCCTCTGTCATCCCCTTCTCCTTCTGCCCTCACTCTTTCCCAGCATCAGGGTCTTTTCCAATCAGTTGACTTTCTGCATCAGGTGGCCAAAGTGCTGGAGCTTCAGCTTTAGCATCAGTCCTTCCAGTGAATATTCAGGGTTTATTTGCTTTGGGATTGACTGGTTTGTTCTCCTTGCTGTCCAAGGGGCTCTCAAGAGTCTTCTCTAGCACCATAATTCAGAAGCATCACTTCTTCAGTGCTTAACCTTCTTTATGGTCCAACTCACACATCTACATCACTACTGGAAAAGCCATAGCTTTGACTGTACAGATCTTTGTCAGCAAAGCAATGTCTCTGCTTTTTAAGATGCTGTCTAGGTTTGTCAAAGCTTTTCTTCCAAGGAGCAAGCATGGTTTTTTTCTTTTTTTTTTTTTTAAAGTTCATGGGTACAGTCACTTTTGCAGTGATTTTGAAGCCCAAGAAAATAAAATTTGTCATCATTTCAACTCTTTTATTTTTGAAATACATGCTTATAATCAAAAATGTATTCTTTTCTCAAATCAAGAAGTAAAATGGTTTTTTTGATAAATACGACTAGGATTAATGCTGTGTGCTTTTGGGCATCTTGAGTTTACGTTTATCCATAAATACCTTTTCCATGAACTTTTGAGTAAGAATGCCCCAATATCTCACAATAACAATATATCTAAAATTCCAGCATGTTCATCTAGCATGTAACAGATTCTCAATAAATATCTATTGAATCTAATTCCAAATCAAACTATATTTTCAGATAAAGCAAGTTGATTTTTCTCCCCATTTTAGATTCATAGCTTGAAACTGCATAATCAAAATTGATCTGTCCAAAAAAGTACATGGAGCCCATTTACCTCTCCTGTGACACTTCATGCACAGTTATCCCTCCCAGGCCCCTCTGCAGCAGCTACTAACATCTGGAACAGGCTTTCTCTATCTTTCTGCATGATCAGAGCTGCCATTTCAAATCCCATTGAAAACCATATCTTTTTCTTTCTACTTCTGTTATTGCACTCCATAATTGCATTATTTAACTCTGTCAAATGTATGGGAACAGTTTTCTATGAAAACGGCTCACACACAAATACAATGCAATAGTAGACTATTTTGAAGTTAATTTCCTAGAAATGATTGCCCCCCAGGTTAGAAATAGTCTCTCATTTGTTGGTATTCAGCAAACCTAGCTTTATACAGACAAGCAAAAAATTTGTTTAAATATTTGTTTAAACAGATTTTTTTTTAAATGTTGGAAGGGTAGGAACAAAAGGTAATTTTGTTAATTATTAAATGCTCTTAAAGTACTATGTTAATGTGTCTGCGCCCTGGCCACATACACCAAAGATTTATTTGGCACTTAAAGAGAGATAATCAAACTCTGGACTGAGAGTTCTGTTTTGAGAGAAAAACACAGAAAATAGTAGAATCTGCTTGTACTACTTTTGTTGTTATTTCTACCACACTAAAGGAATTTCACCCAGGATAAAGAAAAAAAAATTTCAGGTCATTAGTAATGTGGAAGTGAACAGAACTGATCCAAATGAGAAAAACAAATAAAAAAACAAAAAAACTATTCATTGTGAGCTTGCTATAGCAAGAAGGTCAGCCAGCATCACTTGCCTTTAGCAGAGACTCAAAGGCAGGCAGGGAATTAAATGAAGCTTGCAGTAAAATCAAGGGAAGTCTCCAGGTATACTCTGATTGGAATATGCAGGGAACTGTAGGTGGGATATGTAGGACATACTCTGCCATTGGCAGAGTGAGCATATTTGGCTTTCTCTCTTTGGTCTTGGACTTTCTTTGTGGTTCAGCTGGTAAAGAATCAACCTGCAATGCAGGAGACTTGGGTTTGATCCCTGGGTTGGGAAGATCTCCTGGAGAAGGGAAAGACTACTCACTTCTGTATTCTGGCCTGGAGAATTCCTTGGGGTTGCAAAGAGTCGGACACAACTGAGCAACTTTCATTCATTAACTCATTCATTGATCTTAAGTTAGAAGCAGGGATAGACATTAGGCAAGCTTCCTGTCACTGACCAAGTCCAAACCATGGATGTATATCACTGACAAGGATGTCTGGCTTCCTGACTGATTTCTGCAGATTGTGGGTTAAAGTTTTATCATATGTATGGTCTGGCCAATGTCCATTAGTATATTCAATCTCTCAGTAAAAAAAAAAAAAAAAAAAATATATATATATATATATATATAGGAAGATATCAACTTTTAAAATAAAATACCAAACATTAGATGCTAATATTTTAAGAAAACTTTTCTTAAGGAAAATGTATTTGAGTTCATATTTGAAGGAAAAGTAAGAACTAGCAAAATTAAGGGGAGTGGGTCAGGGGATGGAAAAGAGCTTTTGTATAATTTTATTCATCTATTCATTTTTGGCTGTGCTGGTCTTTGTCCTGTGCAGGCTTTTCTTTAGTTGCTGCAAGCAGGGGCTACTCTCCCTTGGGATGTGCCCGCTTCTCATTGCGGTGGCCTCCCTTGTATCTGGCACAGTCTCCAGGGCACACAGGCTTCAGTAGTTGCAGCATGTGGGCTAGTAGTTGCAGCTCTCTAGAGCACCGGCTCAATAGTTGTGGTCCATGGGCTTAGTTGCTCTGTGGCATGTGGAATCTTCCCAGACCAGGGATCAAACCCATGTCTCCTGCAGTGGCAGGCAGACTCTTTACCACTGGGCCACCAGGGGAGCCCCAAAAAGAGTTTTTGAATTGAAGTGAACAGTTCTGGCAAAGACTGTGAAATAAGAAATAGTACAGAACGTGGATAAACAGAAATCTCGAAACTATGTTCACAGCAATTTAAATTTGTCCACAATGAATTGGCTGAGGTGTGCTGAGACTAGGTTCCCCCTGGCCTCTTGGTAAGAGGAAGGGTCACGCATGGTCAGGTTTTGATTGTTTTCCTAAGAATACCCGGATGCCATCGAAGGAATCAGACAAACTAGAGCTTTTCTTTTAACAAAAGAATAATTTCTGCTTTCTGAAGAGTGGCTAGAGGGAAAGATAAGTTGAAAAAACTAAAAACTCTTGCAGAAGCCTTAATAAAATACAAAGGACTAAACTATTAGCAGAGGTAAAGGACAGGGGAAGGAATAGTTGGGTTTAAACAGTACTTCTCAAATACCAATGTGAATATGAATGCCCTGCAGATGTTAAAATACAGATTCTGATTGGATGGGCCTGGGTGGGGGGGCGGGGGTAGGTCCTGGGACTACACATTTCTAACAAGATTCCAAGTGATTTGATGCTGTTCGTCCAACAAGCAAATGTTGATGTTCTGAAGTGCAAAGGATAAGAGAAATATTTCTCCTCTCTGTGATGCTCAACTATTTAAACAAAATTTTGCAACACTATTTTGTATCCTGCAACAAAATTCTTGATAAAATAATCTATCAAAATATGCACATAAATTTAAAGGATTCGATAAGATGCCCTAAGAATAATTATAAAAGGGAGAAATAAAGTAAAAGGCAATTATAATAAGCTAATATGGATTTCAATATGAAAGTATTCAAATATAATCATACTAGAAGACAAATAATCATTTTGCACCAGTCCTTAAACTCAGTGTGAATATCAGTACAAATACAGACAAAAATAAAAATGCTGTTTTTGCAATAATAAAACCTGCAGTGTTGCCATTGCGACCGATCTCTACTAAATGTTTAAAATTTTTTGAAAACATTCTAAACAGAATAAAATATCATATTATTTCAGTTTACATAGGATTTATATTTCTGAAAATATATATTTAGTGTGGTTAAAATCCTGCAAAATCTCTATTTATTTGCAAAAGGGAGTAAGCTTCAGAATTTTAAAAATTATCATCATATATGTCCTAGGGGACATACTTTGTGCAGGGCAGCAGAAAATTCTTCATTTTGTGTACTGCAGACATGGAATATCCACAGGCCTAGCCAAGTATTCTGTTACTCCATATTCCATCCATATCCTTATTTGTTTCCAGGAGTTTTTGCTAACACAAAACAATGCTGCAAGGAAAATTGTGAGTGCATATTTACTTGTAGCAAAAATTGCTCTGTGAATGTGACAAATATTGTCAAACCATTCCCACAAAATAGTACCAATTTATACCTTCAGTATTAAACAAACACTTTATATTCAGAGGACAGCTTTTATAGTGCTTTTTATTCTCTCTCTCTCTTTTTTTAATGTTTCCTGTTTTTGTAGCAACAATGACAATCATGGAAGTTGACTCTGAGAAAAGACTTGGGACAGTAGAGAGACTGAGCCACATGAATCTGCAGAGAAGGAACATTCCAACAGATTAAAACACCAAGGCAAAGGCTCCAAGCTTGAAACATGCCTGGTGTACTGAGGACTACCTGCTCTGAGGCTGAGTAACAACAAGGGGGCAAGGATGGGACTAGACTGATTGCTGAGTTGGGAGGGAGCTTGGTGGGAGCAGAGATTGTAAAAGAGGTGAGCACCAGATCTCTAAGGTCTTGGCAGGGCTTGAAAAGGACTTTGGAGTTTACCCTGCATGTGGCAGGAGGCCTGTGGAGACCTGAGGGTCCACTTTGAATTGTCATCATGGATCTAAGGTTCTAGCACCACGCAGTATTTTTTTCTGAAGTTATCAAGAGTCGTTTCAGAATTTTGCTTCCAAATATGAAGCTACATATCTTCCTTTTTAAGTTCATATTATTTCTTCATATTTCACAGATTTCTTTGCATGCATGCATGCTAAGTTGCTTCAGTTGTGTCTGACTCTCTGTGACCCTGTGAACTGTAACCCACCAGGCTTCTCTGTCCATGGGGTTCTCCAGGCAAGAATACGGGCTGGAATGGGTTGCCTTTTCTCCTCCAGAGGATCTTCCCTCCCGAGGGATCGAACCCTCATCTCTATGTCTCCTGCATTGGCAGGTGAATTCTTTACCACTAGCGCCGCCTGGGGCATTGAAAAATTTCTTTCCTTATTTTTAAAAACAAGTACAACTTGATAAAAACTTTTGTCAACTACAGGTAACCTACCATTCACCCAGAAAACGTGAAGACTCTTGATAACCTAGTTATATATTTTCAGATTATTTTTTTTCTTTTTTAAGCATGTATGTAATAATGCACTTGGTTTAATTTGTATGGAGTTAACATAAAGTGATGCAAACTATTACAGGTATTTTTCTTTAATGTTTGAAAGAGAATATTTGACACATGTGACAGAATTCATACCATTTTTTAAATAATTTCTGAGAACAATAATAAAATAAAAATTCATTAGTTTACCATACAAATTAAGAAAGTATATTCAACACTCCAGGTGTTCTCAGATTTGGAAATCAGACAAATTTGGCAACTAAACAGCAATAACAAAAGCAAGAAAGGTGATGGTATAAGAAACAGACATTCTAGGGTAAGGTAATTAAACATAATATTGCTGTGAAATGAAAAGGATTAACTTACTAAGGAAACTTATGAAAACATGATGGACATGGCGGAGACTAACCTCTAATGAAGTGGGTGTGGTCATAAAGGTTAGGGATGAAGAGGAGATGCTAGTTTTGCTTTTAGTTCTAAGTGAAACAAGAATATATTAAATCTGGTAAAGTTAGAAAGCATAGGGGTTTGGGAATTCAAAGAGGGAGGAGGCAATTCACATGAGGCTGGGAAAGAAATGTTTGGTATACAAACGTTTGCTGTGCCATGCGGAAACAATGGGACGCAGTGTGGACTCTGGTCTCCAGGCCCTGCTGAGCTTCCCCCCACCACAACCAGCCCACCTTCTTTGCAGATAACTCTAACAATAATGCCCTTCCTGAACTGGACCTTTATCTAAATTGTTTTATGCAGACAAAAGGAAAGGCAAAAAGAAAGACTTCCTGTGTCTTCCCTTCCTTAAAAATAACCCACATATTTTTATAATGTGTATTTTAATCCACAATAACCCATACAAAAGAGATGTATTTTGTGGTGGCAAATTTTGTTCCCCTACACCTGTTTAGTCTTATTTTAAAGTTTTATGTTTCTACACATTTTATCATGCATTTTTTTTTTTTTACTAAATTAGTAGGAACATAAATCTCTAGCATAAGATTTTTAATTTCATTTATTTAAATAGGCTTAAGTTTGGGTAAACAGTATTTTGTAATTTATAAGATATTGGAAATGTAATTACATCAAGGTAGATGTTTCTTGCTAAATTTAGGTATCAGGAAAGCATTATTGAGAAGAGAAAAACAAGATTGGATACAGGAAACAGCTCTCTTCCATTTTAACAAATATTTATACACTGTTGTCATGGTTACTGAAATCTAACAAATATTTTCCTTATATATATGCGTTGTAAAGAATCCACCTGCAATGCAGGAGACCCTGGTTTGATTCCTGGGTCAGGAAGATCCACTGGAGAAGGGATAGGCTACCCACTCCAGTATTCTTGGGCTTCCCTGGTGGCTCAGCTGGTGAGGAATCTGCCTGCAATGCGGGAGACCTGGGTTCAATCCCTGGGTTGGGAAGATCCCCTGGAGAAGGGAAAGGCTGCCCTCTCCAGTATTCTGGCCTGAGAATTCCATGGACTGTATAATCCTACCACACCAGTATTCTGGCCTGGAGAACTCCATGGACTGTATAGTTCATGGGGTGGCAAAGAGTCGAACATGACTGAGTGGCTTTCACTTTCATGCATAAGTATTTTGCTAAATATCATCTTATAATGAATTTCTGATAGAAATGGGATTTCAATGTATCTCACAGATGAAGACGAGTAGGATGTGTCTCTCCATAGTATGCTTCCTTGTCATAATGATTATTTTGAGTCAATTATTAAAAAAATAAAAGCAAGCAGACACAGGAGAAGCTCTGAAAACTAAGTAGAAGTTACGCTTTTGTGAGAGATAGTTACCCAGACAAGGGGAATCTCCTTTTGTACAAGGGTCTCCCTTAACCGTACCAGAGAGGGATGACCAAATCTCTAGAAAGTCATCAATGGAGATGACAATGAGTTAAATCTTTGTAACAACCATATCCTGTTTACTGTGCTTTCCTGTTAACCTCCCATAAGTGGCTTCCTGACCCCAACACCTTTCTTTTGTCTTCAGAGGATGATGATATTTAAGGTGATGGCCTAGTTGCACGAAAGAAAGTGGGGCGCAAGAGGATGGTCACATCCCAGTTCTCAGGAGAGCCCCTGGGATGGCTGCTGAGTGCAGGTTCTTGGCAGGAAAGAATTCAAGAACAATTCGTAGTAAAATTAAAGGTTTATTCAGGAAGACACACTCCAAAGAGAGAGTGAGGACCATCTTGGAAGGCAACAGGCCCCAGGGTGTGGGGTTTTATAGGGGTGGGTAATTTCACAGGCTAGTAAGTGGGAGGACTATTCCAGCTATCTGCGGGAAGGTGGGGATTTCCAAGATTGGGTCGTAGTCTACTTTTTGACCTTTATGGTTGGCCTTGGAATTGTATTTTGGTGCTATGGGTATGTCATTTAACTTGTTGATGTGTTATACTGAGGTTCAAGGTCTAGTAGAAGTTGGCTTGTCTGCAATCCTGGATCTGTTTGGTTCTAATCAGTTTATGTCATGTCCTCAGGCTGCTTAATTCTTTTAATGGTTGTGTCTTGCCTCCTCCTTGTCTCAGCCTGGGTCATCTCAGAGAGTTACTCAGTTTTCCTGTCTATCTTTCATGTATATAGAAAGTATATATTTTATACAACTTTCATTTTTCTCCTGTTAATCAGTCTTCTTATTACGGGATGTTGTCTCAGACCAGAAGCTATAAGAATAGAAGGTGCAGAGGAAGAAAAATTTCTTCTCCACACTTCCAGGTTCTTTGACTGATTCAATAATTAAATTGACATAAGACACCAATAGGAGGAAAGCAAATATAATTATGAATTCATGGGAGCCCCAAAGATTTGATACCCAAAGATCAAGCTGTGCAGGTGACTTTTGTCCTTTGAGATAAGGATTGAGACAGGGGTTTGGGGCTTCAGTTGGGAGGAGGAGAGTTTACAAGGCAATGGAAGAGCAAACGTTTCATAATTAGACCTTTGATGGGCCATATAGACAGGTCATTCAGATAAAAAAGTATCTTTAGTAATACTCTCTCTCTGAGCCAAGCCCCTTTCTAAATTATTTCAGATAGTTAAGGGGAAATAAGAATCTTTTTCTGATTCTTTTGGGTTTTGATTGTCTTCAGCTTAAAATAACGTACATGCCAAAGTGGCACATTTTGGAGAGGCTTGTTCTGAATGCCTTCAAGAGAACTTTTTTCTTCCCTTGTATTCTGAGCATGTAAATGTATCATTTACTATCATACATAATTATTAATGTCATAAATAATTGGATAGCATACTAAAAAGGAAGCAATGGCATGAAAATATTTGAGTTGAGTATATATAGGAAGTTTAGTAACCTCACAATTAAGGAATTGTTTTATTTTTTACTGACCTATAGTTGATTTGAAATGTTAATTCCTACTGTACAGAAAGGTGATACATTTATACATACAAATACATTCTTTTTTAATATTATTGTCCATTATGGTTTATCATAGGATACTGAATGTTGTTCTCTGTGCTATATAGTAGGACTTGTTTAAAAAGTTGTTTTTTAAATTCTCACAAAAAAGCAAAACACTGTTGATAGGTTAATTCTGTGTGTCCAGTTGACTGTGCCATAGAATGCTCAAATATTTAAATTAAATAATTATTTAATTATTATTAAATATTAAAATATTATTTCTAGGTGTATTTAGCAGGGTGTTTCTGAATGAGATTAGTATTTGAATCTGTAGACTCAGTAGATGGCCTCCCTGATAATGGTGGACATCATTCAACTCACTTAGGGCCAAAATGGAATGATAGACAAAGAAGGGAATAATTCACCTCTTTTTCTTTTTCCCTGCCTTTAGAGCTAGGATATCAGTCCTCTCTTGCCCTTGGACTATAAACTGCACCAAAGGCTCCCTTGGTTCTCAGGCCTTTGGACTTTACTATTATTCTCTGGGGACTGAACTTTTAACCTGTGGATTCAGATGCTATTTCCATATAGAAAGTGTCAGTACTGAGTTGAATTGTAGAATGCCAAGCTGGAGTCCAGAAAATGACATGTTGGAGTGAGGAGAACCCCGCAAAACATATTGAAATTGGCTCCAGAACCCTAATAGGGAACAAATCTTGTCAATTTACTCAAGGATTTAATTTATTCCAACTTTCTATGCAGTCTTTATATTTATAACCATACCTCTGAGTCACATCACTCTCAAGTGAGGACCTTTTCAGAGTATCAAGTTCTACCTTCTGTAAAAGGTTATGGACTCAATTATTTTTTTTTCAACCCTAACCAAGTTAACAATTCTCTGATGATTTTCAGCAGCTTTTCTGCTTGAATTCTTATCTTCCCTCCTTATACAACTTAAGTATCTCAAATACCTGAAGGATGTCAGCCATATCTCTCTCCTCTCTACGTTCTTGCACTTTCAAGCACTGTTGTCTTAGAAGCCATCTACTCTGGTGTTATTCACTGCAGATTGTGGATTGCTGAAGGCTCTGCTAGTTTCTCTTCCCCTTGGAAATCACCACCTGGCTGGCTTTTTGGATTCTTTCCCTTTATGCCAAGAAGCAAGAAATGAGGTCAGGAAGCAACAGTTAGAACTGGATATGGAACAACAGACTGGTTCCAAATAGAAAAAGGAGGACATCAAGGCTGTATATTGTCACCCTGCTTAATTAACTTATATGCAGAGTACATCATGAGAAACGCTGGGCTGGAGGAAGCACAAGCTGGAATCAAGATTGCTGGGAAAAATATCAATAACCTCAGATATGCAGATGACACCACCCTTTTGGCAGAAAGTGAAGAAGAACCAAAGAGCCTCTTGATGAAGGTGAAAGAGGAGAATGAAAAAGTTGGGTTAAAGCTCAACATTCAGAAAACTAAGATCATGGCATCTGGTCCCATCACTTCATGGCAAATAGATGGGGAAACAGTAGAAACAGTGGCTGACTTTATTTTTCTGGGCTCTAAAATCACTGCAGATGGTGATTGCAGCCATGAAATTAAAAGATGCTTACTCCTGGGAAGGAAAGTTATGACCAACCTAGGCAAGCATATTGAAAAGCAGAGACATTACTTTGTCAACAAAGGTCCATCTAGTCAAGGCTATGGTTTTTCCAGTAGTCATGTATGGATGTGAGAGTTGGACTACAAAGAAAGCTGAGTGCCGAGGAATTGATGTTTTTGAACTGTGGTGTTGGAGAAGACTCTTGAAAGTCCCTTGGACTGCAAGGAGATCCAACCAGTCCATCCTAAAGGAATCAGTTCTGAATATTCATTGGAAAGACTGATGAAGCTGAAACCAGTACTTTGGCCACCTGATGCGAAGAGCTGACTCATTTGAAAAGACCCTGATTCTGGGAAAAATTGAGGGCAGTAGGAGAAGGGGACAACAGAGGATGAGATGGTTGGCTGGCATCACTGACTCAATGGACATGGGTTTGGGTGAACTCTGGGAGTTGATGATGGACAGGGAGGCCTGGTGAGCTGTGGTACATGGGGTCGCAAGGAGTCAGACATGACTGAGTGACTGAACTGTACTCTACCAGGTGGGAGGTGCATAAAAAATACAGTGGGCTCACTTCAGTCAGCTTACCTTTTCTCCAGAATCTTTATCCCTAAGTCCTAGATGGCTTTCATCATGTTGTTTTTATTTGATGTTTTTATCAAAGTTCTACAGAGATTATCAGAAGAGCTACTCCCATTACAACCCATGCTACATTAGACTAAAGTAGCCATTGCCTGTGCTTTTAATGAGAGGTATTAGTAAAATTCCTATCCTTTAATTGCATTTTGAAGCATAATTAAGTGGAAATGAAAAAAATTAATAATAGTAACTAAATATAATCTGTAGACATAACTAACATCTGCATGTAAACACACAATCAGTTTAGAATAAAACAAAGAACATATATGAAGCCTTGTTTATATCATCCCCAACAAAGTTTATAGTGAAATGGTATGCAGTGAGTTGACCTACTGTCAGTTTAGTATGTGCTGTGTTCACCAACACAAAAATTTCTACAGGTGCATCCATATAAGCTATGAAAAGTTAGTAAGACCATTTTCATTAAGTTTCTGCACCTTTTGTCCGTCTTAGATGATCATAAATACAAAACACCTATAAATCAGAAAACTTCTTTGTAATGCCTTATTAAAATGAAGGAAGGCAGATAACGCATATGTGAGGGGGGCTGCAATTTTAACTTCCATCCAATGTCAATTTAATTTCAGCATCCTTCCCACACCAGTTTATGGTTTGTACAAATTACAGCAGTGATGTGTTTGCTAGGGTAATGGTGATGATATGTCATTAATTCCCCAGAGCGTGTCATATTTTCTGAACACATGGTGTAGGCAAGGTCACATTGAATTCATCCATTTTACACGATTGAAAATAAGCCATCACCACTAAGCTACTCTAATAGAGAAGGATACAGAGCAAAACTGCAAGTGTACTGTCATGAGAATATTTATGTCTTCTGTAACTCATCACCATTCGTTTGCACTTAGATGATAACTTCATAAAATGAAGTTCTATTAAATTTTGAAAATTAAAAAAAAGTAGGAGAGAGAACAGGGAGCAAGGAACATTGGCTAATAAAGTTTTCTCTCTACTTTAGAATCTCTCTATATTTTGGTAAGAAAAGGATAAAGTGACCATTGTCTTTTCAACTTTCAACCCTGACAATAACAGGTTTCCTTGCTATTTCTGTACGACTGCTGAGTTTCTCTGCTGGTCAGCTTTTAAATAGCACATGCATTAGGAATCCCTAGTTTATTGCAACTCAGAAATTTAGGAGGTCTTTGTTAGCTTAAACATGGGTCTCCTCTAAGCTCAATAAAGAGAGTTTGTAATGGGATGTTTACATTCAGACCTCCCAACAGCATGGATCAATGTAGTTCTCACTAGTGGTCATTAGTATGCCCCTGGTTCCCCTAGCTATTAAGTAGCAAAATCCTTGCTTAGATTTCCCAGTCAAGAGTGAGGTGTGAGACCTTGAGATTACACTATTTATCCATCAGAAATTCCAGTCTTGGTCTCGAAGGGTAATCCTTCCTAACTCAACGTTAGACTTCAAGAATTTCCCCAAATGGCAAAGAATGAATGGCAACGGGAGGCCCATTTCAGGTATGAATGACATTGCTTATAGATTTACCTCTTGGTGACTCTGCTGTGATGAAGTCAGTGTCATTGTGTCGATAGTGGTGCCTGATGTTCCTTTTGATACTGTAGATTTTCTCTTGTTATTTTTATTCTTATGTGTTCTATAGTAAGAGAAAGCAGATAGTTAAATCAGTTCAGCACTTCTCTGCCATTAGCCCATATAGTACTAATGCCATCATGGATAACTGTTTTTGAGGATGTTAAGGTTTTTGCTGGATTGTGGGTGCTGTGGACATTACAGTCCTTTGGCTCCTCTGTTGTGATGGTCTGGCTTTAGTTTTTTACTCAGGTTGAGCTGTCTCAACTTCAGCATTTCTTTTGGCACTTACCCAAGAGAAGTTTACTGTTTACAAAGAGACCTTTGTCCTGATGCCTCTTTGAGCACCAAGGAGAGCTCCATGATGATGCTTGAGTGAAGGAAAGTGTCAGCTGAACCACATAAGCCAACAAGGGTTGGACAGAGAAAAAGAAATGGCTGAATGATGCTGGCTGTTGGCAGAAAAAAATAGAGTGACAAGGGTAAGAAATATAGCATATCTCAGAAGGTCCTAGGGGCTAGATCCTAGGTCCTAGTTTAGAGTTGTTTGTCAGGTATGGAAGATCTGGAGGTCATGGTTAAAGCAAATTGACGCTGGCTTTTTGTTTTTTAGGGCCTCCCTCGTGACTCAGACAGTGAAGAATCTGTCTGCAAGGCAGGAGACCCAGGTTTGATCCCTGGGTTGGGAAGATCCCGTGGAGAAGGGAGTGACAACCCACTCCAGTATTCTTCCCTGGAGCATTCCAAGGACAGAGGAGCCTGACTGTTTATAGTCCATGGGGCTGCAAAGAGTCAGACATGACTGATGTTTTTTAGATGAGACCAAGGAAGATTTTAGCAAAGGGCTAGATAGTCATAGTGAAATAATACCCTTCTTCTGGGTACTAAACTCCTGTCCCATGAATTACACGTTTTCCACTGTAACTGCTGGGGACACAGTATACTCCTGGCTATGTGGGGCTGTGATCCCTGTGGTTGGCTATTTCTGTGGCATCAGGGAGTTTCCACTCACATATTCTCTCATTGGTCCTTAACCAAAGATATATGAGACCCTCCAGTCACAAAACTGTAGCAAATCTATCCAAGAGCCAGGCACACCATTCCTTTGGATAAGAAGCAGAAAGTACTATTCAGAGAGCCAGTTACCCTTGAAACTTGCCTTTCATGGAATGTATGTGCTTAGTCACCCAGCTGTGCTCAGCTCTTAGTGATCCACTGGACTGTGGGCTACCAAGTTCCTCTGTCCATGGGGTTTTTCAGGCAAGAATACCAGACTGGGTTGCTACTTCCTTCTGCAGGGGATCTACCCAACACAGGGATCAAATCCTAGTCTCCTGCGTCTCCTGCATTGCAGGCACATTCTTTACCCACTGAGCCATCAGGGAAGCCCCTTTCAATATATATTTATTTTTTTCATTCTTTCATGTTCATTTTAGATTGATTTGTTATTTTCTTCCTGAAATATATGACTAATACATTTAATTTTTGAACAATGTTATTTTAAGAAGATAAAAATAATGATATTTTCTTATTTGTATTGCACAAACATATACATTTAAATTTTCAATATAAATGATTCATGCATGTTAATTAAACTGGTAAATGCAGCAACAAGAGATAGTCCAGAACTATACATTTATAAACCTTTTAACTCTTTATAACATGAAATATCAATAAACAGTGTCCACTATTTTATATTATATGTTGTTTATATGAATCTTTAATTCCATATTCACATTCATATGTCTGTATCAATTTGGATATGCATAAATTCACTTGGGAAACTCACATCTTTGTTTTAGTAGCATAAATTTAGAGTTAACTTTCCTATATTATTCTTAGTATCCTGTATTTTATTTCCTAATCTTACACCTCAATTATTTATCTTACAAGAAATAGTCCATCTTATACTTGAAAATAATACTAAATATTGTACAGGCATGCATGTTTAAAGTTCAACCTAAGGACAAAGAGACTAGTGCTAATTCTTCCATATTTAACCCCGAATTTTATCCCTGAATTTATCCCTCCCATTTTATCCCTTGCATGATGAAAGTGAAAGCGTTAGTTGCCCATTCGTGTCTGGCTCTTTGGGACCCCATGGACTGTAGGCCTCCAGGCTCCTCTGTCCATAGGATTTCCCAGGCAAGAGGAGTAGAGTGGGTTGCTCTTCTGTTTTCCTAGGGGAAGGGGATCTTCGTAACCCAGGGATTGAACCTGGGTCTCCTGCATTGCAGGGAGCTTCTTTACCATCTGAGCCACCAGAAAGAATGATACATGAATGTAATTCCTTTCATAAAATCTGTATGTTCAAAGTCACTTAAATTTACAATATAAATCACTTCATAAACAGAGTACTTGAAAGATAAATTAGCCTTTATATTAAACTTTTTTGTTTATTTAAGAAGTTGGATTCAATGGAATAATGATACAATTTCTTTTCTAATTAAGAAATAACGCATAGACTATGTCATGCGGGAGCTATTACATTTCATCCTTCAGCCTGGAGCAGTGGCTCTTAATCAGGAAAGATTTTTGTAAAAGAAACTGCCAGAATGTGATGTCAACATTCACAGAGAAAAATTGGCTATTGCTTCCTAGGGTGCGGAATGAAGATCTAAGCCTGGAGCATTTCCCACGCTAGGTAAGGGCTCCTGCTCTGCTTTCGTGGGAGAGTTCAGAACTGCCACGCATCAGTCACTGCTCTGGGTGCTCAGTATTCTTCCAACTCCAAAGTGTCAACTTAAAAAAAAAAGCACAATGTGAGAGTTGCAAGTTAAGTTTTATTTGAGGAAAAATGAAGACTGCAGCCTGGGAGACTGCACCTCAGACAGCTCCGAGAAACTTCTTCAAAGAGGCAGGGAGGAAAGTTCAGCACACATGTGATTTTGGTGAAGGGGGAATATGTGCAATCAAGGACGTATTTTTCCAAAAGGTGCCTCCTAGTCTCATGAAGCTTTTGCTAATCAAGAGGAACAGCCATCACCATGAAGGATTTTAGTGCTTTTCCACCTATGAGGGGTTAGTTATAAGAATTGGGCTCATAAAATCAGCTCCTGAAAATATCTAACTATCTGAAGCCCTGTCCTGTCAGATTTTTTCAGAGCAGAGTGACTCATTTCTGCTCTCCACCCTCTACTGTTTTCAAGGGTAGTTGAAGGTCAGCAGCTGCAGCAGCACATGATTTAATCCTTGTAGAGGTTGATGGAAAATGCCCATGGCAGGTGCCAATTTGTAGTTGACACCTATGCTATCAATTGTACATTATTTGAGTTTTGAGAAAGCTTGTCTTTCTAACATGCACATCTCTAGACCAAGAAGAATCATATTTGAACATGATGAAAATTCAAATATCAGTCAGAATTTTTGGAAATTGGGTTGGAACATAGTAACTGGATGGAATTTTTGCATGGTTCCCTAGAGGACTGAGTGAGTGTGTCTGCATGTGGCAAGGAGAGCAACTCAATATTTGGAAAGGTAGTTGCCCTGCAGTGGTCATTAGTGCTGTCTATCTAATATTGCTGTCTCTCCTTCTGTTACGATTTCACTGCTCTGCTCCATTGAAGGCCCATAGAACCTGAGCAGAAGTGACATTTGTCAGGTCCAGGTGGAAATTAAAAGAACCAGTGGACAACCCATCACTCTTCTGTTACCAGATCCTGACAGCAGGTATCAATTCAATGTGGTATCTGCCCCAATAACTTGAATTCTGGAGCAAACATACATAAAGCAGCATCCTGACTATCTCCTATAAAATGAAGGAAGGTTTCAGAGAAAGAATCATTTAATTTTAAACCACTAAGATTTTACGATTGTTTTAAAACACAGCCTGAGTTAGCCTGTCCTGATAGATAACAACCATTTGCTGACAAGTATTCACTTAACACAGGAAAAGAGTGCATATTTTTATCCAACATGATTTCCATGTTAATTAATTTAGGCATTATTGTTGTTTAGCCACTCAGTCATGTCTGACTCTTTTGCAACCCACAGACTGTAGCCCGCCAGGCTCCTCTGTCCATGGGATTCTCCAGGCAAGAATACCGGAGTGGATTGCCATTTTCTTCTCCAGGGGAATCTTCCTGACCCACAGATTGAACCTGAATCTCTTAGGTCATCTGCATTGGCTGGCCAGTTCTTTACCACTGATCCACCTGGGGGTTAGGCTTTGGTCATAGTTTAATAATGATTTTTTTAACCCAGATTATACTTCTTTAATGATCATTACCTGTAACTGTTAACATAGGACTCATATTATTTGTAGTTCGTGTTAAAGAAAATACAGTCATTGTTGTTGTTACTGTTTTTCAGTTACAAAGTCATGTCTAACTCTTTGCAGCCCCAGGACTGCAGCACACCAGGTTTCCCTGTCCTTCACTATCTCCTGGAGTTTGCTCAGATTCATGTCCATTGAGTCGTGATGCTGGCTAACCATCTCATCACATAGTCATTGTGAGGGAAAATTTTTGTTATGTAAAGCGGCAAAGTGAGTACACTATGGACCAGAGAACAAGCAGGCATCCCTGATCCTCTGCGCGCCACTACAACTTCGAAAAACATGTTGGAGTAATCCTTCTTGCACATCTCTTTCCTCCAGTGACAATGTTGCTTTTACTCACAGAAACTACCTAGGTCGTGCATTTCCCATTTAAGTGTGCTTCCCAGTGAGAAGCAATCAGTGAAGCAATTGCTATCTTGTTGCAAAAATACCTACCAAGAGAGTACAGAAAAGAAAACATAGCTTGCAAGGTAGCCATCAATTTTGTTGGTGAAGAAAACAACCACTCTTCATTGGCTTAGGTTAGAAATACTTCTGTTACAGATTTCCTTAACATAAAAATGCTCTCCTTGGGATTTTTCTAGAAAAAAATGTGTTGAAATGGAAAAAAGTCAGTGTTTGGACATAAATCAATCTCTACAAGTAAGTTGCTTCTTAGGAATTGAATTTATTATTTATGATGTATAGTGAAAGTAAAAATTTACTAAGACAGATTAAAATTGTTTGAGCAGTGAAGCTTAGTTTATCAAGAGACTGCCAGTTTTTAATTAAAATGATTTTATATGTTTCTCCAATAAGATCATATGCCAAAGGATGTTTGAACTGACCAGATATTTAACATTAAAAGCTCTTCAGATGCCCTTTGATTTAGTATATTTAAAAAAACCAGTTATATGTTAATGAGGTTGAGATCCAGTAACATTGCATAAATTCATCATACATATGTAATTATATCTCACATTTCAATGTTTATAAAAATTAACCATCAGTTTTATTAAAATATGAATGAAAAAATGTGCCACAGTATTTATCTCCTTCTCCACACCCTTAAATTAATTTTTTGTGTTGTTGTTGTATACTCACTAAGTTGTGTCCAAGTCTTTGTGACTCCATGGACTGTAGCCCACCAGGCTCCTTCTACCCATGGATTTCTCAGGTAAAAATACTGAAGTGGATTGCGATTTCTTTCTCCAAGGGATCTTCCTGACCCAGAGATCAAACCCATGTCTCTTGTGTCTTCTGCTTGGTAAGTGGATTCTTTACCTGGGAAGCTCAAGAATACTGGAGTGGGTTGCCAGTCCCTTCTCCAGGGAATCTTCAAGATCCAGGGATCAAACCCAGGTCTCCTGCATTGCAGGCAGATTCTTTACTGTCTGAGCTGCCAGGGTAGCCCATACATTTTTAGAGAGTGATTTTATATTTGATTTTGAATATTCACATTCCCTTTAATGTTAATATGGAAATGCAGGAATATCAACCCCAAATGTTAGAGAGCTTGAGAGCACATTATGTTGAATTACCTGTAATATTTCCCTGTGAAAATGTGCAGTGTCCTATGCCAGCCTTATAAAGAGATGTGTCATAACTTGTTACACAGAGCTGCCTTTATCATGTCTCATCAGCTTTCATACTTTTTATTCACTATTGAATATCCTAAATGCCAGGAGAGCAATTTCATTCCAACTAAGTCAAGTGCTTCTTATTTACTTGTATAGTTCAGGTACAAACATCTAAACTAATGATTTAAGACACTTATTTTTATAGGTGGAAACTTTGATGTGTACATGTTTCTGAAATGCACTGTAATGATTTTAATATGAAGTGCAAGTTAGGTTGATAAAAAGTACCATTGACTGTAGAGAGATGCTTTTGACAATTTCCCAAACAAAATGGCAATAAATGAATCACAGCACAGGCAAAAACTTGAAAAGATTGGAGCTGGATCAGAAATAGAAAAGAATAGGATGACTTATTTAGGAAGGGTTTCATCTTTCAAGGAAAATTCCAAGATTTTTAGATTCTTCATCATTCAAAATTTTAATTCTTTAGTAAAATTTTCCTTTAAGACATGCTTGTAGCTTCTGTATCTTTTATCTTAGTGCTAAAGCAGGCTTTTCCTGCCTATTTCTCTCATATTTCAGCAGAAAAAGAGTGTCAACCCAGTTGACACAATAGAGTTTTAGATGGAAAGTGATGAGTTAAGATAAGAATGGTGGGGAGTTCACTCTCCTAGAGGAGCTTTCAGATTAAGATACATATAAAATAGACAATGTTGAGAATGCATTCTGATTACCCTATTTTAGTCCATGCTGCCATTAGCCAAATGGTGATGAAGTGAATGATTTGATTTGATAAATATCTACCAAAAATAATATTTGATATTTTAAATGTATTCTTTGTACACTTTTACTAGGGATTAAAAAGGTCTCTCTGCAAAGCATTTTAGTATAGCAGTTGCAATAGCCCTGGGTATCACACATATGGTCTGCTATGGGGAACATTATTGAATGATAACCCCCACTAATACCCCACTGACCTCCGGATCCACCACGAAGCTGGTGTCAAGTGGCCATAAACAGGTTGAGTAGCAATCAGGATTAGACCTGATGCCCCCCAGGCAGATAGTGGTGCTGAGGCTGTCAGCGAGGTGGGAGGGAAACAGAGGGGTAGAGGTCCCTCCAGGCCATGCAAAGGTGGGCTACCCTCTTCTCCCCTGCCAGAGCTGTGGTGGAGGATGAAGGGAGGGACTGTCACGCAGAGCATAATAGGCTTTTCTTCAGTCCTGTAATTGGAGGCCCAGAGTCTAAGGTGGGAGTGGTCTTATCCACAGAGCCCGCCTCACCACTTTTCCCCTCAGTGATGGATATTTATAAATAACAACCTCTCAGCGTTTTAAAGCAGATTGGTTTGAATCAATTAGCAGCACATCCAATCTTTCATAGTATTGGCAGGCAAAATATTTGCTTTTAGTAAAGGAAAAAATAACAGTTTGCAAACACGAACAATGCACTTATAAAAACTTTATTTATGTTACATAGTTGATATTTGTGGCAATCATGTCTGTTTTGTAGATAACAAAGGCAATGAGTTGTTCTTAATTACACTTGTTCAGTGTGGAAGAGACTCAGTTGAAATCTACTTGTAGCTCACTTCAGTGCTTTTCCACTCTCTCCTACTGCATTTCAGAGACTGATTATCCTTAGTGTTCAGTGGCTCAATTGTGTCCGACTCTTCACCATCTCCTGGAGCTTGCTCAAACTCATTTCCATTGAGTCGGTGATGACATCCAAATACCTCATCCTCTTTGGTCCCATTCTCCTCCCGCCTTCAATCTTTCCCAGCATCAGGGTCTTTTCCAATGAGTCGGTTCTTCGCATCAGGTGACCAAAGTACTGGAGCTTCAGTTTCAGCATCAGTCCTTCCAATGAATATTAAGGACTGATCTCCTTTAGGATGGACTGGTTGAATCTCCTTACAGTCCAACGGATGCTCAAGAGTCTTCTCCAACACCACAGTTCAAAGGCATCAATTCTTCAGCACGCATCCTTCTTTATGGTCCAACTCTCAAACTCTCACATCCATACATGACTACTGGGAAAACCACAGCTTTGACTATACAGACCTTTGTTGACGTAATAATGTCTCTGCTTTTTAACACACTGGCTAAGTATGTCATAGCTTTTCTTCCAAGAAGCAAGTAGTCACTTCTTCAGCTGTGGTTCTACATATTGTTTTAGTCTTTAAATAGAAAGTTGGTTTCAGATATCAGTCATAAAAAATGCATGAAAAATGAAAATATTCTGGAGGTCTTTTAACTATTTGATTGGCAATAGGCTATATGTGAAAACTATTTACTGACCCTCTTTCTTCACAAATATGGCAGTGATAAATGCTTCCTTTTTTCAATTTGGAATACTTATTGTACTTCTTAATGCATTTCTTAATATCTATGGTACCCTTTAATCAAGAATATAAAGTCATCTGTTTTTTTTTTTTTTTTAAAGAAAATAATCCTAGAGAGAACTATTAAAAGGAGAAAATTGTAAGAGGTCATAATGAGATTCCTTGTAATATTTTAATACATTACCAAGTTTCACAGAACTGCCAAAAATGATTTCCATGAAATATTTGTTGCAGAAGCCACTGCTCTGTCATCTACTAATCAGTGTCCAGAGGAAAGAAATGTTCTTCATTAAGTTACCTTGAGTAGATCCCTTTGAAGGTTTACATTACACATTATCATGTAAAAGTTCTGAATTTTAACTTTTAAAACTAAACTTAAATATCTAAATTAAAGTTACGTTTGTTGCCCTCAGCAATATTTTCCTCTTGAACCTATAGCCTATCTCACACCAAATGATTTTCTTTCCTTAACATTATTTTAGAAGCACAGGGAGATTTTCAAAATAAGAACTACTTTTAAAGCATAATCTTGCCTCAAAAACCCGCTTTGCTACTGACTAGCCTCTCACCACTTCCTCTAACCACGGTACTACAACTTGGCCGTAAGAGAAGACTCCGAAAGACAAAAAGCCATCTGGAGGGGAAATAATTTACATTAAAAATATAGTCATAAATATTTAGAATAAAATTAATATATAGGAAATAATGGCATTTATTAGGTGTGAATAACACACCTAGGTCTGAATAACATTGGAATTTGAGTACATTTAAAGTGAACTTAGAAATGTATTTTTTCACAGGTCTATCCTATATGATTTAGTAGCTATGTGACCATAATACATCTATAAGTGGCACAAATGGAGCTGATGCCATATACTAAGCTTAATGTTTTAAGTCATTTTACTTGGGTGACACAGGGGTGGTTCTCACTCTGGTGAATACATGTTTTTCTCTATTGCTGACTTCATGTTAGCATTATTTTGGGTACTGAGTCTGAGGAGGCCTTTCAAATAGCTGAGAAAAGAAAAGAGAAGTAAAACGCAAAGGAGAAAAGGAAAGATATGTCCATCTAATGCAAAGATCCAAAGAATATGAAGTTGAGATAAGAAAGCCTTCCTAAGTGATCAATGCAAAGAAACAGAGGAAAACAACAGAATGGGAAAGATTAGAGATCTCTTAAAGAAAACTAGAGATACCAAGGGAACATTTCATGCAAAAATGGGTTCAATAAAGGACAGAAACAGTATGAACTTAACAGAAGCAGAAGATATTCAGAAGAGGTGGCAAGAATGCACAGAAGAATTATACAGAAAAGATCTTCACAACCAGATAATCATGATGGTGTCATCACTCACCTAGAACCAGATATCCTGAAATGCCAAGTCAAGTGAGTCCAGAAGCATCACTACAAACATAGCTAGTGGACATGATATAATTTCAATTGAGCTATTTCAAATCCTAAAAGATGATGCTGTTAAAGTGCTGGACTCAATATGCCAGCAAATTTGGAAAACTCAGCAGTGGTCACAGGACTGGAAAAGGTCAGTTTTCATTCCAGTCCCACAGAAAAGCAATGCCAAAGATTTACCCTCATCTCACACACTAGCAAGGTAATGCTCAAAGTTCTCCAAGCCAGGCTTCAACAGTACATGAACCATGAACTTCCAGATGTTCAAGCTGGATTTAGAAAAGGCAGAGAAACCAGAGATCAGATTGCCAACATCCAGTGGATCATAGAGGAAGCAAGAGAATTCCAGAAAAGTATCTGCTTCTGCTTTATTGACTATTCAAAACCTTTGACTGTGTGGATCACAACAAACTGTGGGAAATTCTTAAAGAGATGGGAATACCAGACCACCTGACCTGCCTCCTAGAAATCTGTATGCAGGTCAAGAAGCAAGAGTTAGAACTAGACATGGAACAACTGACTGGTTCCAGATTGGAAAAGGAGCATGTCAATGATGTATATTGTCACCCTGCCTATTTAACTTATATGCAGAGTACATCATGCAAAATGCCAGACTGGATGAAACACAAGGTGGAACCAAGGTTGCCAGGAGAAATATCAATAACCTCAGATATGCAGATGATACCACCCTTATGGCAGAAAGCAAAGGGGAACTAAAGAATCTCTTGTTGAAAGTGAAAGAGAGTGAAAAACCTGGCTTAAAACTAAGATCGTGGCATCTGGTCCAATTACTTCATGGCAAATAGATGAGGAAACAATGGAAACAGTGACAGACTTTATTTTGGGGGACTCCAAAATCACTGCAGATGGTGACTGCAGCTATGAAATTAAAAGACACTTGCTCCTGGGAAGAAAAGCTATGACCAATTTAGATAGTATATTAAAAAGCAGAGACATTACTTTGCCAACAAGGTCCATCTAGTCAAAGCTGTGTTTTTCTAGTAGTCATGTGCAGTGTGAGAGTTGGATCATAGACAGCTGAGCACTGAAGAATTGATGCTTCTGAACTGTGATGTTGGAGAAGAGTCTTGAGAATCCCATGGACAGCAAGGCGATCAAATCAGTCATCCTAAAGGAAATCAGTCCTGAATATTCATTGGAAGGACTGATGCTAAAACTGAAGATCCCGTACTTTTTCCACCTCATGTGATGAACTGACTCATTGGAAAATACCGTGATTCTGGGAAAGACTGAAGGCAGGAGGAGAAGGGGATGACAAAGGATTAGATGGTTGGATGGCATCACTGACTCAATGGACATTAAGTTTGAGCAAGCTCCTGGAGTTGATGATGGACAGGGAAGACTGGTGTGCTTCGGTCTACAGGGTCACAAAGAGTTGGACATGACTGAGGACTGAAATGCTTGAGTGACAAGGCAGCAAACACAGTGAGATATGAGAACACATATCTTGACTGATTTCATGTGAAGTTTGAAATGTGGGCCCAGTACTCAAACTGGTCTGTTGAAGACTGTCAAATATCAGAGGCAACCACAAGAAAGAGCAATTTTTGCTTGAGAACATATTATCTCTCAGAGCTGAGAGCATTGAAGGTGTGTAAAGTAATTTTTACATGGTTTCTCACACATAGTGACATTTTGAAATTATAAGAACAGAAGACCAGAAAGTTAGCTCATGCTGGATACAGTTCTACTGCATCCACCATGACCATCACTTGAGTGGAGAGAGATCTCACCCTCTAATGCACTATGTATCATTAAGCAAATTCCTTGTGACTGCCCTGTAAGTGAAGTTCATGGTTGAAGCTGTGATCTCATTAGAAAAGAGACTTAAAGTTCTAAGGGTCTGGAATCTGCCTATTCTGTAGCTGATAAAACTCAAACCTGCTGTCAAGACTACATTAAGTGACAGTTATGGGGAAAAAATGAGCCTCAGTGGATATTTCTCTTTAGCTCAGATGCCATAATCCAAGATACAGAGTAGCTTTCTAAAAGAAGGCCCTCAATATAGCAGATGTCCTTCTTAATCTCTCAGTAAGTGGCAGGCAGTAATTTACATATAGCAGTTGATCTCAAACATTTCTATTTTAAGTATTTTACTGATGTAAAAATTATGAGTAGCCCTCATCCTTAGTCCAGTCTATTCTATTATTTTATTAAATCAGTTGATGACCACCTTCCTTTTGCTCCCTGTTCCCTTCAAGCTACCACCCAATTCCTCCACTCTATAAGCAAAATTCCTCAAAAGACATATTTATATTTACTCTCTCTGCTCATTTCAATCAGGTTGTTAGCATCACCATTCCATGGAAATATCTGTTGACATCTTCAGAAATGCTTTTAACCTATGCAGTCTATCAACAACATTTGATATATTGTTTTGTTTTTCATTTGACACACAAGACCCCACTATTTATTAACTTCTTAAAACTCACTGGACACTTTTTCTCAATATTTTGCTAGTGCTCATACTATTTCTAAACTGTATTGTTGGAGAGCCCCAAATTCCCAGGGTCTCTTTTCTTCCTTAATGTAAGAAAATACATCCAAAAACTAAAGAAATGGGTATGGTCATCATAGCTTGAAAATAAATGGGTATGGTCATGATAGCTTGAAAATAGAGCGAAGGACCACACTAGATCAATCATGTTTTGCACAGCATCCATAGGTCATCTTCTTTTTCTCTCCTTCTGTTTCATATGCCAGCTTTCCTCCTGGCAATGTGGTGATAAGTGTTGAATTTGAGCACCGAGTAAGGAGGCTCAAATGACGGAAGGTACCTGGGACTAACACATATACTGTATTTATCAGAGAGAGGCAGGGAAACACGCACCTGCATTTAATGTAATGGGCCAATTAGCTTGCATTTTGTTTGTGTATCTTGAATAAAAGACACTTCAGGCAAAAATAGATGCCACTAGAGGGATGATTTAAAACATCAAGTATTGGGAGTATCTCATGTTCCTCATACGTAGTGAGTCCATGATGAATACTGAGGCTGTGGTGTTCCAGGTACACTTAGTGTATAATCAATACAACACACTGTATTAGTCTTTTCTTCTCACTATATCTATGTTTAGCACAAATTCATATTTAACTTACTTCATCTAGTGGACCAGGTCTCAATAGTTACTACTTTATCTTATCTTACATCCTGTATAAATTATCCCAGTAACTCATAAGCTACTTGCTTGGTTTAGTTAGATCCATCTACCCTTTTTACAAATTTTATTCTCTTCTAAAGAAATTAGTATCCCACATAAAACAGTAAGTGGATTTTAAATCCAAATTGCAAAATTTCTCTGATACAAGCAAAATATAATTCCAAGGATGAGGCTTCCTTTTTTCTTTCAACTCTTTTTCTATTTCTTTTATTGAACTTTTTAAATTTAGGAGCAACAGAAATGATTGTTTTGAAGTGCTGTTAATATATTTCAGGAAGTGAGTTTGGCAAAGTAAACACAAACGACGCACATTTCAGGACCCTTAACACTGTTTTTGCTTTGACTCCTTCTCTTCATTCTTTCTGGAGTTATTTCTCCACTGATCTCCAGTAGCATATTGGGCACCTATCAGTGTGGGGATTTCTTCTTGCAGTGTCCTGTCTTTTGCGTTTTCATATTCTTCATGAGGTTCTCAAGGCAAGGATACTGCAGTGGTTTGCCATTCTAACAGTGGACCGTGTTTTGTCAGGACTAAGTGGTCAAACAGGAGATGACAAGAGTAAGCATTGACATTTTAGGGATCAGTGAGCTAAAATGGACTGGAATGGGTGATTTAACTCAGATGACCATTATATCTCCTACTGAGGGCAAGAATCCCTTAGAAGAAATGGAGTAGCCATCATAGTCAACAAATGAGTCCAAAATGCAGTATACTTGGATGCAATCTCAAAAACGACAGAATGATCTCTGTTTGTTTCCAAAGCAAACCATTCCATATCACAGTAATCCAAGTCTATGTCCTGACCAGTAATGAAGAAGCTGAAGTTGAATGGTTCTCTGAAGACCTTCAAGACCTTCTAGAACAAATATCCAAAAAAGATGTCCTTTTCATTATAGGGGACTGGAATGCAAAAGTAGGAATTCAAGAGCTACCTGGATTAACAGGAAAATTTGGCCTTGGAGTACAAAATGAAGCAGGGCAAAGGCTAACAGAGTTTTGCCTAGAATGCACTGGTCATAGCAAACACCCTCTTCCAACAGCTTAAGAGAATGCTCTACAAATGGACATCACCAGATGGTCAATACTGAAATCAGATTGATTATATTCTTTGTGGCCAAAGATGGAGAAGCTCTATACAGTCAGCAAAAACAAGACTGGGAGTTGACTATGGCTCAGAACATGAACTCCTTATTGCCAAATTCAGACTTAAATTGAAGAAAGTGGGGAAAACCACTAGACCATTCAGGTATGACCTAAATCAAATCCCTTACAATTATACAGTAGAAGTGAGAAATAGATTCAAGGTATTAGATCCAATAGAGAGTGCCTGATGAACTAAGGGCAAAGATTCCTGACCTTGTGCAGGAGACAGGGATCAAGACCACCCCCAAGAAAAAGAAATGCAAAAGGCAAAATGGTTGTCTGAGGAGACCTTACAAATAGCTGAGAAAAGAAAAGACATGAAAGGCAAAGGAGAAAAGGAAATATATACCCATTTGAATGCAGAGTTCCAAAGAACAGCAGGGAGAGATAAGAAAGCCTTCCTCAATGATCAGTGCAAAGAAATAGAGGAAAACAATAGAGTGGGAAAGACTAGAGATCTCTTCAAGAAAATTAGAGATACCAAGGGAACATTTCATATAAAGATGGGCACAATAAAGGGCAGAAATGGTATGAACTTACCAGAAGCAGAAGATATTAACAAGAGATGGCAAGAATACACAGAGGAACTATACATAAAAGATCTTCATGACCCAGATAACCATGATGGTGTGATCACTCACCTAGAGCAGACATCCTGGAATGCAAAGTAAAGTGGGCCTTAGAAAGCATCACTACAGGGATGGGGAATATGTGTAACTCTATGGCTGATCCATATCAATGTATGACAAAACCCACTGAAATGTTGTGAAGTAATTAGCCTCCAACTAATAAAAAATAAATAAATAAATAAAATAGAACAATCATATGATCCAGCAAAAAAAAAAAAAAGAAAAGAAAGCATCACTACAAACAAAGCTAGTGGATGTGATGGAATTCCAGTTGAGCTATTTCAAATCCTAAAAGATGATGCTGTGAAAGTCTGCACTCAATATGCCAGCAAATTTGGAAAACTCAGCAGTGGTCACAGGACTGGAAAAGGTCAACTTTCATTCCAATCCCAAAGAAAGGCAATGACAGTGTTCACACTACTGCACAATTGCACTCATCTCACACACTAGCAAAGCAATGCTGAAAATTCTCCAAGCCAGAATTCAACAGTACATGAACCATGAAAAGCTAGATTTAGAAAAGGCAGAGGGACCAGAGATCAAATTGCCAACATCCGTTGAATCATAGACAAAGTAAAAGAATTCCAGAAAAATTTTACTCCTGCTTTATGACTATGCCAAAGTCTCTGACTGTGTGGATCACAGCAAACTGTGGAAAATTCTTCAAGAGATGGGAATACCTGATTCCCTTACCTGCCTCCTGAGAAATCTGTATGCAGGTCAAGAAGCAACAGTTAGAACTAGACATGGAAAACAGACTGGTTCCAGATTGGGAAAGGAGTATGCAAGGCTGTACATTGTCACCCTGCTTATTTAACTTATATGAAGAGTACATCATGCAAAATGCTGGGCAGGATGAAGAACAAGCTGGAATCAAGATTGCCAGGAGAAATATCAATAACCTCAGATATGGAGTTGACATCACCATTATGGCAGAAAGTGAAGAAGAACTAAAGAGTATCTTGCTGAAAGTGAAAAAGGAGAGTGAAGTAGTTGTCTTAAATCTCAACCTTCAGAAAACTAAGATCATGGCATCTGGTCCCATAACTTCATGGCAAATAGATGGGGAAACAATGGAAACAGTGACAGACTTTATTTATTTATTTTTGGCTCCAAAATCATTCTAGATGGTCACCGTCTACATGAAATTAAAAAAGATGCTTGCTCCTTGGAAGAAAAGCTATGGCCAACCTAGACACCATATTAAAAAGCAGAAACATTACTTTGCCAACAAATGTCCATCTAGTCAAAGCTATGGTCTTCTAGCAGTCATGTATGGATGTGAGGGTTGGATCATAAAGACAGCTGAGTGCCGAAGAATTGATGCTTTTGAACTGTAGTGTTGGAGAAGACTTTTGAGAGTCCCTTGGACAGGAAGTGGATCCAACCAGTTCATTCTAAAAGAAATCAGTCCTGAATATTCACTGGAAGGACTGACGCTGAAGCTGAAATTCCAAACTTTGGCCATCTGATGTGAAGAACTGACTCATTGGAAAAGATCCTGATGCTGGGAATGATTGAAGGTGGGAGGAGAAGGGGACAGCAGAAAAGAGATGGTTGCACTACATCACTGACTCAAAGGACATGAGTTTGATTAAGCTCTGGGAGTTTGTGATGGACAGGGAAGCCTGGCATGCTACAGTCCATGGGATTGCAAAGAGTCCGGTACGACTGAAGCTACTGAACTGAACTGAACTGAGCATTGTAGATACACTGAATCATCCAGTCAACAAATATTAAGTCCTACAATCCTAAGATTTGGCTCAGGTACTACAGAGGAATGAACAGTGAATTATATATATTCTCCCTCTTCAAGTTTGGGAGAGGTGAATGTGGCATAAATTAAACACATCATGTCCTCTTCCTAGGAATATAAGAAGTCTTCTTCTTCAATTATATTGAGGACCAAATGACCCAACACTGACCAGTAAGTTTTGAGTGAAAGTGATATAAACCACTTCTAAGACTTGACTTAAAAAATATTCTGCAAAGCCATTCATTTCCTTTCTCTTCAGCCACAAACTTAAGTCACTCGTTTTCCAGAAAGCAGAGATGCAAGACAGGAGTAACCTGAATTCTTAATCCAAGCTTGGAGGTGAGCTAAGCTGTTTAAAAGCAAGAAATAAGGCCTCTCATATTTAGAAGAACCTAGCATAAAATGCATTCACTAATAGATATTCTAATACAATGATAAAACTGATATGCAATGATTCCTGTTGCTAGAAAATAGGGATCAAGGAGACGGACCTTTAGCATGGAAATCAGATAAAGATACATTAAGAAGGTGTCATTTAGGATTGTATTTGACAGACTTGGACACAGAAATAGAATAAGAAGCACTGCAGACTGATAACAGTGTGAATAAAATCAGTATGTTGGAATACATGAGGCCATGTATTGAATTTCTAGGAGCCCAATTAGGATATTGCAAGGAGATACACATAGAAGTTGAAAAAGTAGTATAGAATTCCGGAGAGTATTTTTGTTTTACATTTTCTAAATATGAATTGTGGCATGGAGAAATTTTGAGGAAAATAGTGAGGGTAGAATTTTCATTAGTCAAAATAGTCTAATACCCTCAGAATGATTTTTGTATTTTGTGAGACCTGGTAAAAATGAAAATATTGGGCCTTTTGTTCAAACATTGTTAAGAATTTAAAGTTGGCTATAGCAGAGTATTGCATCAAAATGTGCATGTTTGCTCACTCAGTTATGTCCACTCTGTGACCCCATGGACTGCAGCCCCCTAGGCTCCTCTGTGCGTGGGATTTTCCAGGCAAGAATACTGGAGTGGGTTGCCATTTCCTCCTCCAGGGACCCTGCCCCCCCGACCCAGGCATCACACCTGGGTCTCTTGCATTGCAGGTCGATTCTTTACGACTGAAGCATCAGGGAAACCCCTTGCATGGAGTGCAGGGTCCCTCTAAGAAAGGGCCATTGCTCATGAAACCCTGTCTGTAGTGTCTAGCTTTGATGGGAAAAAGAATAAGTGTTTGGGTGGAGTTGCACCTAGGGGTAATTTGTTAGATAGATACCACTCACAGTCCTCAGAGAGAGGACAGTGTTTTCAGTAAGAAGTTTTTTTTAGTCACTGAGAATGGAAGATACGACCATCAGTATAAAACGCAATGTCTAAACATGAAAACTGCTGATGCAAAAAATATATATATATATTTCTGATCCATGTATATTTAGTATCTGTACAGTGGGAATAAAAACCATGGCTTTAGTATGAGGGAAAAAAGAAGAACAAAAAATATTCTGCAGGTATAAAATAGAACCTGCAGCTTCAATGTATTTGGGTTTCACATTGAATTACTTAGTTAATTGACTACTGAAATGCATTTCACTACTGTTTCCCATGAGTGTCTCAACTGTGTTCTAGTAAATGGAAATTCTATAACATTTACAAGCATTCGACAACATTACAAGGTCCTAAAGATAGCCCTCTTGGATTTTGGATAAAAGCTTCCTTTATTATCCCAGTAAGGATGAATCTGTGGGGCTTGTCATCCTAACAGACAAAATCCACCATCACTAAGAAAATAAAGTATTGAGACGTTAACACATATATCTTTAAGAGTTTCTTTCGGGCTTTACAAGAAAACATTTAATTCATTATTTTCTGTATTAGTCTTGCCAAATTGTAGTAAGTATTAATAATACAATAACTTTAAAAATATACCTTGAGGTAAAATAAACATATAGCTCCTCCATATGTCCTCATTCAATCATAAAAACAAGTATAAGATTGATCATATAAATTTTTAAATGAACAAAATCAGTTTAGAGGAAGCATGCTTTGGGCAGACAAAAACATTATAAATATTAATATTTGCTATAGCCATTTTGAAAAGTCTTACATTAGCATATGGTCCCTTCTTATTACATTTTAATTCAAAATATACTTACAATATTTTTGGTTGCTCATCATGACATCTTTCATTCTGTCTCAATCACTAATACTAATACACTCTACACTAATACACTCTCATTCTTTGATAGTATCATGGGAGAATTCAGAGGAAAAAAAATATAGAAAATGAAGGACAGAATAATTCTCATGGCTTTTTCCCTCAACACAAAACTTTATGACATGTAAAAGTAAACATCCAATAAAATGTAAAAGTAAGCTTTGCATTTTATTAGAATTGGATCCAAGGAACAATAACTGACATGATTTCCCAGCATCTTACAAGGTTTCTAGATATGACTTGATAAGTTTGCCTTAACAGATAATACAGTAGCCATTTTAGTGTTTTAGTTTCAAATGTGACAGGTCTGCTTACATACAGAAGAGATTCTACTCATGCGGGTGGGTACATTCTCCAACAGCTTCTGAGGTAGCCTCTATTTCACCAAGTGGGCAGTGTAGTATTTAGCTTCTGTCACTGATACTGAGTCTTTTGTTACTTTGTTTTATTCTTTCAGACTTTTTTAAAGCCATTTTCAGTTCAGTTCATTTCAGTTCAGTCACTCAGTCGTGTCCGACTCTTTGCAACCCCATGAATCGTAGCACGCCAGGTCTCCCCATCCATCACCAACTCTCGGAGTTTACTCAAACTCTTGCCCATCGAGTCAGTGATGTCATCCAGCCATCTCATCCTCTGTCACCCCCTTCTCCTCCTGCCCCCAATCCCTCCCAGCATCAGGGTCTTTTCCAATGAGTCAACTCTTCGCATGAGTTGGCCAAAGTACTGGAGTTTCAGTTTCAGCATCAGTCCTTCCAATGAACACCCAGGACTGATCTCCTTTAGGATGGACTGGTTGGATCTCCTTGCAGTCCAAGGGACTCTCAAGAGTCTTCTCCAACACCACATTTCAAAAGCATCAATTTTTCGGTGCTCAGCTTTCCTCACAGTCCAACTGTCACATCCATACATGACAACTGGAAAAGCCATAGCCTTGACCAGATGGACCTTTGTTGGCAAAGTAATGTCTCTGCTTTTTAATATGCTGTCTAGGTCGGTCATCAGTTTCCTTCCAAGGAGTAAGCATCTTTTAATTTCATGGCTGCAATCACCAACTGCAGTGATTTTGGAGCCCCAAAAAATAAAGTCTGACACTATTTCCACTGTCTCCCCATCTATTTCCCATGAGGTGATGGGACCAGATGCCATGATCTTCGTTTTCTGAATGTTGAGCTTTAACCCAACTTTTTCACTCTCCTGCTTCACTTTCATCAAGAGGCTTTTTAGTTCTTCTTCACTTTCTGCCAAAAGGGTGGTGTCATCTACGTATCTGAGGTTATTGATATTTCTCCCAGCAATCTTGATTCCAGCTTGTGCTTCATCCAGCTCAGCGTTTCTCATGATGTACTCTGCATATAAGTTAAATAAGCAGGGTGACAATATACAGTCTTGACGTACTCCTTTTCCTATTTGGAACCAGTCTGTTGTTCCATGTTCAGTTCTAACTGTTGCTTCCTGACCTGCATACAGGTTTCTCAACAGGCAGGTGAGGTGGTCTGGTATTCCTATCTCTTTAAGAATTTTCCACAGTTTATTGTGATCCACACAGTCAAAGGCTTTGGCATAGTCAATAAAGCAGAAATAGATGTTTTTCTGGAACTCTCTTTCTTTTTCGATGATCCAGTGAATGTTGGCAGTTTGATCTCTGGTTCTTCTGCCTTTTCTAAAACTAGCTTGAACATCTGGAAGTTCATGGTTCATGTATTGCTGAAGCCTGACTTGGAGAATTTTGAGCATTACTTTACTAGTGTGTGAGATGAGTGCAATTGTGTGGTAGTTTGAGCATTCTTTGGGATTGCCTTTCTTAGGGATTGGAATAAAAACTGACCTTTTCCAGTCCTGTGGCCACTGCTGAGTTTTCCAAATTTGCTGACATATTGAGTGCAGCACTTTCATAGCATCATCTTTCAGGATTTTTTAGGTACACTCAAATTTGGGAGAAAGGTACAGAGGTTTGCCACATACCTGGTGCTCCCCTGGATATGCAACCTCCTCCATTATCAGCATCCGCAGAGGGGCACATGCGTCACAGTCAATGAACCAACACCGACACAGCATTATCACCCAAAACCCATGGCTTACATGAGCACTCACCCTCAGTGTTGTACATTCTGAGTTTGGACAAATGTATAATGAATGACATATGGCTCTCATTATGCAATAGTGTCATAGGGACTATTTTCTAAAACTTTGTTTGCCTTCTTATGGTGAATTAGAAGAAATTCTGAAACACAGGACTATTTCTTTCTTACTTAAAGTTTTTAGTCCTTTTGTATTTATGAAGTGTAAATTATTTTACTGTGAAAGTTAATTAAGGGAAACAAAAAAAAAACCCAAAACATTGCTTTTGGTTTCTCCTCAACTATCTTATTTTTTTAAACTTTTAGGATTCCATTTGTTCACTGTTTTTACCAATATTTGCAATTAATTATAGCAGTATGTTATCTTTTGCCATATTTGGAAGAAGTGAGGACGCATTCTTAATGTTTCCTCTCCATTTCTAGTGTCTTATTACAGTCTATTGTAAAAATACAAATGTTCCAGAGAGGATTAACAAAAAAAAAAAGTGAATGAGTTTTTCCTTTAAGGAAAAAGAGTATTTTGTTCTCTTTGAGGAAAAATATACTATACAAAACATCGACGAGCTGGATGAGAGAGATATATTAAAATCCAGGAAATGCTCAGAAAGGAAGTTAGAAAGCAAGGCAATGGCATCTACTAATAAGACAAGGCTTGGGGCAGACAGTTCAGACAGTCTTGGGGCAGACAGGAAGCTTGTATTCTTATGCCGGATAGGATAGAGTTTGGATTTAGATTGTCCAATTAAAAGCAAATCCAGACTTAGATTAGGGAAGACTGCATCCAGAAGCATGACTTTTTTCTTAAGGTTTGTTGGTTGGTTGGTTTAGTCACTCAGTTGGGTCCAACTCTTGAGACCCCAGGAACTGTCTCCCACCAGTCTCCGCTGTCGTTGGGATTCCCCAGGCAAGAACACTGGAGTGGGTTGCCATTTCCTTCTCCAGGGGATCTCCCCCTCCTAGGGATTTCCTGCAGTGCAGGTGGTCTATTGTAGGGAGCATGCTCCAACTTCAGAAACATGCCCCTGGCTCAAAATCAAACCGAAAAAGGCTTTTAAAAGAAAAAGTTGAACAAGAAAGGATAAGCAAAAATTGACAGATATTTTTCAGGAAAAGTTGGACAGCCACATGGTAATGACCTGGGGATTCTGACAAGAAACGCATCTTACTGTGGCCAGTCAATCTTTAGGTAAAGCTGGAAAGGGGGAGTGCTCCACCTCCCTTACGGAAAAGCTGGTAAGGGGGAGTGCTCCAGAGCCAGGGACCTGCGGGTAGCAGAGTAGTCCGACTGAAGTCTGGTTGAGAGGGAGTAGATGGCAATAAACAGACAGTTGAAACACTGACCACTGCTATTTCATTATTTTAACAAAATCATCTTTTTCAAGAAAGAAAATGAGAATTCTTGGAGTGGAAGAGCTATCACTGCTGTGACCCTCTCTCATAGAACCCCTCTCAGCCACATGTCCAGACCTTTTAATCTCTAGGCCTAAAAAAGAGGACTGTCGTTTTCAGTGTCTTTCGAACTATTTTATATGCCAAAGTTGTATTATCTTCAATTATTTTTATTTCTTTTCTGATTTTGATTTGGTACATAATATAGTCTTTTAAAATAATCATGAATGATGTGTTTTTTAGAGGAAAGTGCTTAAAAGAATAATTCCAGTCATACTTTGATATTTATGATAAGGGCTAGCATTGGAATTTGATGGCACAGTTCCATACAAAGCCAGTGGGGTCTATCCACAGAATATTAATGTAAAAGTGCCCCCAAAGTATTTATTACACAATGTAAGAAACTGTATGTTGTAGCTTAGCATTAACCATAGACATGATAGAGGGAAAATGTATGTAAAATAATAAGACTTGTTTCAGATCTAAGTATATAAGTATGCCTATTTATTATCATTATTATGTTATTTCTTATCATCCTGTTAATTATTATTTATTATCCTTCTGTTATTATTGCACAATATATTATTCACATATATTATTAATATCTGTATACAGATTTATTGTCTATCTCATAATTTAGTAAAGAGAAAGCTTTTGAAAACAAGTGACTTGTGTCTGCCACTCACTCTTGCCAACTCAAGCTCATTTCACACTCTTTAATCACCCTCTCCACAGTCCCCAAAGGTAATAGTGAAGATTACAGAGACTGGTATTGTACTTCATAAACTTGAATTCTAATTCTATCATTTATTCTGTGTATAATTTTCAGGAAGTTACTTGAGCTCTCTAACCTATAGTCTACTCAATCCTAACATGGGGAAACTGTCTACATATTGGGGTTGTTATGAGGATTAATTACAATAATTGTATGGGAGGAACATAGCCTCCCATTAATACCTCGCTGAGGTATTAATGAATAAATGTATCTTCCTTATCTGTAGGCTTATATATTGTAGTATATAATATAGGGAAATTTAAAGTGTTAGGCTTCCAGTAATTGAATCCAGAAATTCAGTCAGTTCAGTTGCTCAGTCATGTCCAACTCTGAAATCCCATGGACTCCAGCACGCCAGGCTTCCCCATCCATCATCAACTTCTGGAGCCTGCTCAAACTCATGTCCATCGAGTCAGTGATGCCATCCAACCATCTCATCCTTTGTCCACTTCTCCTCCTGCCTTCAATCTTTCCCAGCATCAGGGTCCTTTCCAATGATTCAGTTCTTTGCCACAGGTGGCCAAAGTATTGGGGTTTCAGCTTCATCGTCAGTCCTTCCAACGAATATTCAGGACTGATCTCCTTTAGGATGAACTGGTTTGATCTCCTTGCTGTCCCAAGGACTCTAGAGTCTACTCCAACACCACAGTTCAAAAACACCAATTCTTTGGGACTCAGCTTTCTTTATAGTCCAACTCTCACATCCATACATGACTGCTGGAGAAACCATAGCTTTGGCCTTTGTTGGCAAAGTAATGTGGTTGGACAAAATCTCTTGCAAATAGCAATTATAAATTCTAAAATTGAATGTAAAACTATAAGTGTGTGTCCAATTTTTTATTGCTTGCACATAAGATATTTAAATCATGCAAGTGTGTATGTGTGTTTATATGCTTTAAATGTTCACATTGAAAAAGGTTGAAGGTCTAAAATTAGTAATGTAAGTAGCTTACTTTAGAAGGCCCCCTTCCTAAAAATGGCAAACCAAATAAATATAAGCAAAGAATAGTAAAAAAGAAAGATGAAAAACCAATAAAATAGAAATAGTAGGTAAATAAATATAAACAAAGCTACTTTTAAGTACTAAAATTTATAAACCTCTATTTATAACAACAGAAAGAGGGATCTAGTCAAATTATCCTTTCCTCAATGACTTTAATGCATTCGGAACTAAATCAAATGCCTCCACATTCTTGTTCTGCCTGTATTTTTATGCCTAACTCTTAACGTTTCTCAAAATCCGCCTTAAGACCCAAGTATGCCAATTTCCTATGCATTCTGTTAAGATGACGTTCTTTCTCCTGCTGTTGCACATACGGATGCCATCCTTGAGGTATGTAGACCTAATTTTTCATCGAGCACAACATTAGCACCTTGACTTTTGGAAAAGTTTCCCAACTGCCTCCACACTTTCATCTGTAAAATGTCAGTGGAATAAGCCACATCCTCCTGTGGTCTTGTAGTACCCTGTTATAAAAATATCACAGCATTTATTAAAGTATAAAAAATGCAAAGTTCTTTAATAGATGCCATGATTCTTGCAGGGAAAGGCAGTAGGGTTTTTGTTTTTGCTTTTGCTGTTTTCATCTATTTCTAGCCTAGTGCATCACACACAGTAATAATAAATTCTTTGAATGAAAGCTGTGTATCCACTTGCATTCCTAAATATAGGGCAATATGACTGAGTGGAAGAATCTGTGTCATCTTTGGCATCAGATAGAAACTTGAAATGTGGCTGCAAAATGTTCTAACTGCAAGACATTCTCAGAGCTTTAGTTTCCTCATGCTTTCTATGAGGGTGAAGATAATACCAACCAGCATATATCATGATGCCTGACAATTGTGCATCACCTAAGAGTCGCAGCATCCCTCACCTCACTGCTGCTGGAAGACCTGCCCTGGGAAATTACCATTTGTCACACACAACACCATCTACGCCCTTTGCCAGAGAAATTAGGCAAGAGATGTGAATCCAAAAGATAACAGACTATCGGATCATTGCTGATGTTCATAGAATATTTTGACCCCTTAGAAGTTTTAACAAGAAAGTAAGAATAGGACTTTACTCAGCGGAAGTTGAAAATCTGTCACTAAGAGTTTATAGGTTTAACAATCAGCCATAAACAAGATAAATTATAAATAAGCAGAAATTCTGAGTGAAATAAACCAATACACAGAGACAGGAGGTTAATGACATAATCTAATATTAATTGGAAAAGGTACAAAGAAAAAGGAAGTAGCCAGGTCATTTCTGGAGAGCTGTGAACTCCCATCACTGCCATCACCAGATCTATTATAACCCTGCCACAGCTCTTCTTCCTTTATTTCCATGAAAGTCCATTTAACATAACTACAATGAATCTCTTTTCCTTACAGCCCAAATTGCCTGACCAATCACTACATGCTTTGTAAACTTGCTATAATCCAGAGGACACTGAACTTTACAATAGTTCTTAATATGTCTCCCTTTTTCCCATCACCACCCTGGCATTCTAATCTCAACACACAAAGTAGATTAAGTCTTTAAAATGTAAGTAAAGTCACATTGTTTCTCATTAAATCTGTCCAATACTTCCCATTTCAGACCTTGTAAAAGCCAAATAACCTGAAATTGCCAGCAAGATCTTTTACACTCTGCCCCCATGTGCACAAGAAAACACACAGGCACACTCGCCATCATTGCCATCAATCACCATATCTCTCTTCCTTTCCTCCCCTTCCCCTCCTCTGCCTTCCCACCTCCCTCTCCCCCTCTGTCTCCTGCTTTCCACCTCTGCACTGCAGCCGTGAAGGATGCCTTGTTGTCCCTTGAGCACTTCCGGCTAACAGATTTGTTTGACCTAAGCTTTTCTTTGGTTTGATAACTTCAGGGCTCACTCCTCATCTTAGTGATTTATTTACCCACTATCTCCTCAGTTGGACTTTTCTGAACATTCTGTATAAAACTTTGTGCTTCCTGCTCCATGAGAATACTAACTACCCTCCTTATCTGCTTTCATTTCTACTTAACCCTTCTGTTTATCTAGTATACTATATATTCTCCTAATTTACCTTGTCTGTTTACTGTGCCCCTTCCCTAGAACTTGAAATTCATCCAGATAGAAGTTTCTTTTCCTGGGTCACTCCTAACTGTACCTCCAACACTAAGACAGGAGCCTAAGAAATAGATACTCAGAGACTGCAAGGACAAAAAAAGGAATCGATAAAGGAAGAAAGAACCTTAGTTTAAGTCCTTATATGGTTAGTTTCATTGCTTTACAAGTGATGCTTACTATAACACTACTAAATTAAATTGCTGATCATATTTTTTAAATGTTTCTTTTAAAAATTGTAAGTTTTCTTCAGTAAAGAGGGAGTTGTTGTAGTGAGTACAATATAGACTCTGGCATAAGCAAATCCTCTGACTGTTCAAGACCTTGCTTTGCTACTTGTCTCATGTCTACTCAGATGTAAATGGAGCTGATGACCCCCTGGCAGAAGTGTGGTGGGTGTTAAATAGTCTCTATCATAGCACAGCCGTGCTGGATGTGTTGTAAAATGAAACAACTGCAGCTTTCCATTTCTTCTGCAAAACAGAACACTCTGAACCTGCCATAATACTCTCTAATATATGAACACATGTTCCTCTCAACCATGCAAATATATTTTTACAAAAAGCCAGCTTTGTTTGTTTGCAATACTATTTATGCCAGGTTTTCTAATTATTAAAAACATGGATTTACAGAATATAACAAATGAAATGTCTAAAAAATAAAAACCATTATTTTCTATTAAATCTAAGCTACATATTTCAGAAATGATCATCTGTTAAAAAAGATGTTGAAGGGTATGAGTGAAAGCATTTTTAAAAATAGATATGAAAAAATTATTGAAAGCAAATTAGGAAAATTTCTGTCCACATGAAAACCTTTACATGGATATTCATGGCACTTTATTCACATTTGCTAAAACTTGGAATCAACCAAGATGTCCTTCAGTAGGTGAAAGGATAAAGTGTGGAATATTACTCAGGAATTAAACAAGTGAGCTATCAAGTCATTTTTAAAAAAAAGAGAGAGGAATCTTAAATCCATATTGTAAGGAAAACAAGTCAATGTGAAAAGGTTACCAACTATATGCCATTTTCTAGATCTGTATGTAAAACTAGAGAGAGAATAAAAAGATCAGTAGTTGCCAGGAATTAAGGGGAAGGGTGGGATGAATAGGTGGAGCACAGAGGATTTTTAGGGCATGAAACAACTCTACATGATACTCTAATGGTGGATACACATCCAAACATTTGTCAAAGTCAACAGAATGTAAAGCACCCAATGGTAAATCCTAATGTAAACTATGAACTTTGGGTGATAATTACATATCCGTATAGGTTCATCAATTACAGCAAATGTTCGACTCTGAGGCGTAATGTTGACAGCAGAAGACGCTCTGCATGTGTGGGGGTGAGGGGAATATGGGAACTATGTGCATTTTCTATTCAACTTCACAGTAAACCTAAAACATCTCCCAAATATTACAGTATGTGTTTATTACACAATACACTGTATGCCAGACACTACATGTCTATTATACTATATGTCTTCACAGTTTGTTTAAATTCCTTCTTCATTCTTCAGAAGCAAACTAGGAAACATAGCTACATGATGAGCATATTTTATATAAAGAGATGCAGAGACCCATTCTGAGGATAATACTGTGAGGAAAATCCTTAATATGCTAGGGGAAAATATATGTATATAATTAACATGAATGTATAGGGAGTTGGTCAAAACATTCCTTCAGATTTTCCATAAGATATTAGAGTTAGCTATAAGTTCTTTCAGATGTTTTCATAACATATTAGGAGAAAACCCAAATGAACTTTTTTGGCCAACCTAACATATATTTTATGCAAATATAAAAAATTTAAATTGTCTTGGGACTTCCTTGTTGTCCAGTGGTTAAGACTCTGTGCTCCTAAAGCAGGAGTTCCAAGTTCGGCTCCTGGTCAGGGAACTAGATCCTACCTACCACAACTAAGAATTCACACACTGCTACAAAGAACCAGTGTAGCCAAATAAATAAGTAATTTAAAAAAAAATTTAAGCTGTCTTTTAATAAAAAAGCTAACATTTTCGTCAGCCATAGCAATCTATTGACCCACAGATAAGCAAGATAATGTAGTGCAAGATGACTGCTGCTGTGTAGATTTTTGTATATTTGTGTGTGTGTTTATCCATCTATAGATCAAATACATGTAATTTAATTTTAAGTAAAATGTCCTATACATATTAATTAAAAACACTATACCACATGAATATAAATCAGATAATGGTAAACTTTTCCTGTAAATGACTAGGTAGGAAATAGTTTCGATTTTGCAGGTCGAGTCTCTTGCAATTACTCAGTCTGCCTTAAGAACTTGAAAACATCCGCAATTTGGACAATATGTAAACAAGTTAGTATGGTTGTGTTCCAATGAAACTGATTTTTTTAAAGCAGAAAGCTGGATTATTTGACATGTTAAGTGTCTTATTTTGCATATGTGGATAAAATATCATTGAATTAATATTTAAGCACTGCTAATTTCCAAGGACTAATTTTTATTAATTTAAATGAATGCCATTTAAGCAGAGTTTTTCTTTATATGCTCTGCGCTCAGTCACTCACTCGGTCACTCACTTTTGTTCGACTCTTTGCAACCCTATGGACTGTAGCCCACCAGGCTCTTCTGTTTGTGAGCTTTTTCAGGCAAGAATACTGGAGTGGGTTGCCATTTCCTCCTTCAGGGGATCTTTCTGACCCAGGGATCGAACCCACATCCTCTGCATTGGTAGGCAGATTTTTTCCCACTGAGCTACCTGGGAAGCCCATTTCTTTATAAAAATATATAAGCAATCTTTCATAAAATGTCCCTCAAATTAGGGACCTTGAAGGAAGTGGCAACCCACTCCAGTACTCTTGCCTGGAAAATCCTATGGACAGAGGAGCCTGGTGGGCTACAGTTCATGGAGTCGCAAAGAGTTGGCCAGGACTGAGAGACTGCGCACAAGCAATAGGCCGTCTCCTACAACATGTCAGTCTGCAAAGAAAGTGTTTTGTTCTATAATTCTGTCCTGATCAGCTCTTGATTAAATACATATATCTCACATGTCATCACATAGTCATTTCTCTTTTCCAAAGTTATTTTATTGGACTTTCATTTTGTTTCACTTCATTTGGTTAAGCATCTTGGTTGATGCTTAAAATGATGTGTGCTTTTTATTTTCAAGATATGGTTGGTCAGAGTCATATTTTGTCTTTGTATAAGTGTAACCTCTAACAAGATGTCTTGCAAAAGGAAAGATTATGGATGACTGATAGGTAGATAGATAGTTCAAGAGCCAGGGGTCAAGGGTGCTAATGCTACATTTTGGGACTTGTACTTCTGAATTCTATTATTTTGAATTGTTTATGTATTACCAATTGCTAAAATATATATGTTTTATGGAATAGAACTTTTGTTATTTATGTATTATTCAATCAATTTTCTCTGTCCTGGGGTTTATGTTGTAGTTTAACCAGAGAGATTTATTCCTTAGATACAAAGCTCCAAAGCAAGGTCTTCCCACAAAAAAGAAAAAAAGCAACAAAACAGAAAATAAAATAATAAAATGTGGGTATATATGAACAGATACATTTAATTTATTTGTTGGTTTGCTTTTTTATTTAATTGATTTTTATTGGAGTATAGTTACTTTACAATGAACACATTTTAATTGCACCAAACCGATGGCTACTGCAATTAGAATTTAAAACATAAATCTAGTTCAGTTCAGTCGCTCAGTCATGTCCAACTCTTCACGACCCCATGAACCACAGCACGCCAGGCCTCCCTGTCTATCACCAACTCCCAGAGTCCACCCAAACCCCTGTCCATTGAGTTGATGATGCCATCCAGCCATCTCATCCTCTGTCGTTCCCATCTCCTCCTGCCGTCAATCTTTCCCAGCATCAGGGTCTTTTCCAATGAGTCAGCTCTTTGCATCAGGTGGCCATAGTACTGGAGTTTCAGCTTCAACATCAGTCCTTCCGGTGAACACCCAGGACTGATCTCCTTTAAGATGGACTGGTGGATCTCCTTGCAGTCCAAGGGATTCTCAAGAACCTTCTCCAACACCACAGTTCAAAAGCATCAATTCTTTGGTGCTCAGCCTTCTTTATAGTCCAACTCTCACATCCATATATGACCACTGGAAAAACCATAGCCTTGACCAGATGGACCTTTGTTGGCAAAGTAATGTCTCTGCTTTTTAATATGCTATCTAGGTTGATCATAACTTTCCTTCCAAGGAGTAAGCATCTTTTAATTTCATGGCTGCAGTCACCATCTGTAGTGATTTTGGAGCCCAGAAAAATAAAGTCAGCCACTGTTTCCCCATCTATCTGCCATGAAGTGATGGGACCGGATGCCATGATCTTAGTTTTCTGAATGTTGAGCTTTAAGCCAACTTTTTCACTCTCTTTCACTTTCATCAAGAGGCTCTTTAATTCTTCTTCACTTTCTGCCAAAAGGGTGGTGTCATCTGCATATCTGAGGTTATTGATATTTCTCCCAGCAATCTTGATTCCAGCTTGTGCTTCATCCAGCCCAGCGTTTCTCATGATGTACTCTGCATATAAGTTAAATAAGCCGGATGACAATATACAGCCTTGACGTACTCCTTTTCCTATCTGGAACCAGTCTGTTGTTCCATGCCCAGTCCTAACTGATGCTTCCTGACCTGCACACAGGTTTCTCAACAGGCAGGTCAGATGGTCTGGTATGCCCATCTCTTTCAGAATTTTCCATGGTTTCTTGTGATCCACATAGTCAAAGGCTTTGGCATAGTCAATAAAGTAGAAATAGATGTTTTTCTGGAGCTTTCTTGCCTTTTCAATGATCCACTGGATGTTGGCAATTTGATTTCTGATTCCTCTACCTTTTCTAAAACCAGCTTGAACTGGTTTTAAGACTTGAACTGGTTTTAAGTCTTCTAAGACTATGCAAAATGTTGCTGTATTCAATAGAATGTCTTTATTAGCAGCCAAGTTTTCTGAGTTTAACACAAAAGGATTGACGTTATTTGAAATATATGGATTAACTAGTGATTAGGTGTATATTTAATCTCTTATTTATCATTGTGATATATGATCATGATTTAAAAAAAGAGAGAAAATACATCAAATTGGACTATTAGAAAAGAATAACATCTAAAGGTCATTCTAGGAAAGAAATTACTTTTATTTTCAGCTTTTTGAAAGGCTATTTTACATATTTGTCTATAGTAAACACTGTTGATTGTCAAACCAGATTCAGCAATCTAAATTTTATTTGTTCACTAATAAATTTGTTCACAAATTTATTTGTTAATCCTTTCTCTGCCAAGTAGTTCTTCCTTGCAGGTGCAGGAATGGCTTAATGGTTCTAATCTTTTCTCTATGGTGTAACTTTTTCAGATATGGACAAATGATTATATTAGTCAATAAGACAAAAATGAAGTTTTTGGGACACACTTGGTGGGGTAAATTATTCTTAAGCTCAAGATAAGAGCAAATAATTTTGAATAACTGATTGCAGGGTGAAACCACTGGCTCCAACTAACCCTAAGCCAGCTTCATCTTTTTATGTATGTTCCACATTTCTCCAAGGTTTATTCCATTCTCTTAACTTTATTTTGTACTGTTGTCTCTATGGCAGCCAAAGAGAATCCTAACTGACAAAATGATTTAGAGTTAATATACTTTAAATTTTTTCTATTTATATATATGAGTTTTTCTAAAACCATTCATGAATATTATTTTATTATATTATGATAACAATATGCTATTATAATATATAATATATAATAGTGTGCTCCATGACTGCGGTGATCAGGAGGTAGACCTTTGATTCTGTCAACCAGACCACAGCAGATTGGAGCCTTAATATCTTATTAAAGTCATCTGGATCATCTATGCTGAGATATATGTACAGCTAAACTTCCTGATTGAAGTTTTATCTCCAGGAATTGAGCCTGAATAACATTTGACTTTTGTCCTCTGCATGCTGTTAGGTCTGAACTTCATTAGCTGCTCCATTCTGCAGCTAGTCATTAGATTTGCATTTCTTAATTATATTTTTTTAAAAAGAAATTGGTGGCTCTTTAGAGCATTGATGAATTGCAACATTTTAATTTAAATCTTAGATTAACTCAATTCAGTCCTAGTTTGAATTCTTCTGAAACTACACACTCTTTTCAACAGCCTGCTGTCAGATGACATTTGGAGAATTCTCCCGGACTGCATGTGAAAGCTGATGATTGTTTGCTAGAATGTTTCTGGGTAGTTATGAAACAGTATCTGTGTCTCAAGAATGGTCCACCCTCCCGACGATTGTTCTGTGGTGTGGAGACCTCCAGTAACCCTTAGGGTACCAGCGGCTCTGTCTCTCCAATGGATAGTGCATACTGAATTCTGAGCTCTCCCTTCTTATACAGTCATGTTCCATGCCCTGTTTCTTTACTCTCTTAGAAACAACTTCTCTCCTGATGTGAGGAAAACGTGGTAGAAGTAATCCCTAAGCTTATTTGATGGCCAGTCCCATCAATCTAGTCAAGTCTACGTTCTTGGTTGTGATATACAGACGCTGGATTCCCCAGTGTGGTATTAAGAAACTTTCTTCTCCCAGGGACTGTAAACTCTTAGGCATTACAGCACTTTTTGCCTAGAATAAAAACAAACCTAGTTGGTCACTTTACATAGGTGTTTTATAACAGATCTTTAGTTAACGAAATAAAAAATTGCCATCAATGGTATGCGACATAAAACATATAGTTTCAAACTGTACACTATTTAGAAAGTTTATTCCTATCTCAGTAGATTTTCTACAGTCCCAGTTCCCCCTTTAGTGGTTTTATAATAATCAGTGTATAAAATGCTGACCCACACTTGCCCTCTTTTGCCTGGAGATAAGCCCTCGGGACATCTTGTTGAACAGGGCTATTGGTTGAAGAAGTTAGTAATTGCAGTTCAGAGTGGAGCTGGAGACTGCATCAATGCAGGAAACTATTACCCATAAAATATTAGATTCGTACTCCAAAACTGGAATATGGTTGAATTGGGAGATCATTATGCAAGTGAGATAAGGCATTCACAGAAGGATGTGCTGCCTGAGTCCACATACATGAGGTGTCTAAAGTCGTCAAACTCAGAGGCAGGGGGTAGAATGTCAGTTGACAGGGCCTGGGGACAGGCGGAATTGGGGAGCTATTGTTCAATGGGTGTAACGTTTCAGTTACACAAGAGGAGTGATTTCTAGAGCTCTGCTGTACATCATGCCACTAGTTTACAGTCCTGTACTGTGCACTTTAAAGAAGTTGTCAAGAGGGTAGCGCCCATGTTAAGTGTTCTTACCACAATTAAAAAAAAAAAAACTGTTTGGTTTTGCTGCATGTTACAGAGGTCTTTAACATTTATTTAGCAAATGGTGACCAATAGAATTGTTTTATATGAACTCAAAAACGAAGTAAGCATGAATCAGATAATCTGTATCACATAATCTATATTGTTCTCATTAGCATTGGTTGTAATCCCTTTCCCCCTATCCTTCCATTGTTATGGTAAAAAGAATGAACATGTCTATCCTCCAGATAGTGTAGGATTTAAGGCTATTTCTGAAATTTGAGGCTGTTCCCTGCAATACTTGCATATATAAACCATAAAAGTATTAAAATTTATAGACATTGATCATGGTGTTAGACACTGTTCGTATTCTTTAACCTTTCTCTGATTTGGTTCAAAAATGATTTTTAATTAACAACAACTTGAGTAAACAGTATTGAGTGTAATATTATGTAGTTCACTATAAACAACAATAACTATTTATAACAAAATCTAACTATAAATTTAATAAAATAAATAGATTTATGTAGTTCATAAACCAAGGGAAACAAGAGGATCATAATTTAGACATCGCCTTCTCTTTCTGTATTTTACTTTATTCCTGAGTAGAAAGACTGAATTTAGGAGCAGCCAGAAGTCATAGAGACAGAGTTTAAAAGCTCTTCTCTTTTTAGCAACTTTTGTGCCTGCTTTAAATTGATCATTTGTTTCATCAGCTAATCCTCAAGTAGAGGGCATGTCCTTTCCACTTGCAAAATTCTCTTACATAAGTTGAATTCCCTCCTTATCACCTCCAGCCAATAAGTACTTTATTTTCTTTTTTGTTTCTTGTTAGGAAAAAAATCAGCTCATAACTATTTGCTGGAGCTGTCTGCATTTTAACCCCAGACTATGAACGGACATCAGAGTGCCCTTATGATATTTTGCACAAAGGCTCAGTGTTCGTGGCTCTGCTCAGAGAACCCAAAATAGCATTCAGTAAGCGGTGACATATTGAGGGTCTTGGTACTACAAGCACAAGTGGCTAACTCAGAGCGATGTGGCTCATGTAAGGTTGATGAGAAGCCTGTGAAGCAAACTCAGGGCCAACGCTCCTACTATTCTTCATGTGTTTCACGTGAAGTTTGAATTTCAGTCTCTTCAGACCTTGTTGAACTTGAAGATACACAGGTAAGAATGCGCTCATCAGGCAAGTATTGATTATATAAGCTAACTCAATGAAAATAGAGCGAAAAAGTACTTGAAAAACTCTCTAATTTTCCCTTCAAAAGGAAAAATTTCTAAAAATCTCTAAACTTGATGTGTACATTGAACATTCTCTAAAACAAAGATCAATTTAGCATCTCTGCAATTCATATACAGGAAAATAAAAGTTCTTTATATCTAGAAAATTTAAAAGAAGTTTCTTGGGAAGAATGTAGCATCTTTCTCCAGGATTTTGTTTCTTAATTTTCAAAAAAATATTTACCACTCTACTATCAGATGCCATGCCAAGGTTTAAAGTTATAAACCTTAAAGATATGTGGAAATATTTATTTACAGAATAAATATTTTTAAATAATAAATTGCTTATTTCTTAGTAAATGATATTTAGTGTGGAGATTTCCACATATCTGAATAAAACTCTATGTTTCTTTGAAGGATAATTTCTTATTAAAGTTAATATATACTTATTTTATTTTCTTTCTTTTTGTCAGGTTTTTTGGTTATAAAATTTTTCATTGGCTTCCAAAAATTCTTAAAGTGAAAAAGCTTAAGTAATTAAGAATGTTACAAAAATAATAATAATAAAAGCAAACTATTGAGCACATTATGAATACAAATACATACATATTCAAAAATGTAGACATATTAGCTTTCAATCTGTTATATCATGAAGGTTAATTCATCAAATATGAAATACACAAAACTAAAAATTAAGAAAATGCAAATTGTGAAAGGGATTTGTTATTGTCTCAATTCAGATTTGTTGCAGGCAATTTTAATTGGGTTACTAATTTTAATAAAATATTTCAAAGTAAATTTGCCAGAGCATTTAGTAAATCTATAACTAGCATATGAAATAACAGGAAGAAGTTAACAAAATGTATAAGTAGAATATCAAATGTTTTCTCAGATTATGTAAATTTATAGTTCAGTTCTATCAGTTTATTTTTTTAACTACTGTATCTGGAGAGAAGACCTTTTTATTTGCATAAAATATTTGCTAATTTATAATTATAATTGAGACATATCTATATTAGATGTATTTGCAATATCAAATAAAGTAATAAAATAGTATACTTTCATATAATATTATTTATTTCAAATTCAAAGTACTTTAAATGTCTAAATATCACTAATATGCAAATATATATTTATAATTTTAAATTTGAAAATATTTAGATTTCAATATAATCTAAATATTTCTGTTTGCCAAGTGTTTTTAACAAAATATTTAAAAAATTTCCAATAAGAATAAACATACAAATTTATAGGTCTAGAATTGCTTAAATTTTTAAATAACGAGTTTATGAAATCTAGAAATCATTTGCTCTGTTATTCATTATATGTGTTTTCTTTACCAACACTTTTTACCAATGATGGAAATGAATCAGATCTTTAGGTAAATTATATAGAATTTTTAGTTTCAATTTTAGCATTTTTTTATTTGTTTCCTTTTATGGTTAAAAACACACACAGTGTCACACAATTTGTAGAAATCTTAAAGCATAGATTATCTACTTACGCATTTTGTTTTATTTTGTTTTCTCCTTTGAAATATTTCTAAGGTACTTATATGCAGAAAATTTAAAAAAATTATTCAATTAAATCATCATAAATTGAAGTTGCTTTAAACTGATGTGCACAAATTCCCATGCATTCATAAGTAATCTATTGTTTAGAAATTTATCATAATATACTACATGTCATTTGATGAATAATAATCAATAACTAATTATGAATTGATAGTGAACTTTTTGCCAGTCATGCTCTTAACATTATTTTATATGTAAAGTGTTATAGTATAGTATTTGACATGTTATTGAGTAGCAATGTAATAGGAATAAATCATTACACAGTTTGAAAGAGCATACTGATTTTTCATTTCCCTTTCTTTAGATTAGGATTTAATGATACTGACCCTAATATTTGAGGACTATGCTGATGAACATGAGAAATTGGAACTTTTATATTTTGTTGTCATGATGACTTTCCTTAGTAACTATGATCATCTAATACCTGTATCTTTGCTTTGGTGTAACAGATTAAGGAAAAACACAAATACAGAACTTCATAACCCATAAGAATCCTTTCTTTCTCACAGTGCTGGTAACAGCTCATAATCTGAGAAATGAATGAGTTCCTTTTGCCATGGTGACCAGGAAGATGTTTGACCTTTCTTTTAAAGACTCGCAGTGTGAGAGTTTTCTTGCCACCACTCACTTGAGAGAATTCAGCTCAAATGCTCTAAAAATCTACCTTTTCACAACTTCTAGAAAATCAGTTTCTTTTTGAGACAATGCATGCCCTTTTGAAATAATGCATGAATATTCAGAAGTGATCAAGTCAGACAATTCTTGTTTCACATAAAAAAAAAAAATGGCTCTGGAATTAGTAAAGTAGAAATATTTTTGACAGAAGTTTATCTTGTTAATTAGTACTCCGTAAAGACATTCAGGATCATCAAAAAATGTCTTAAAGTTAAAGGAAAACATGTAATTTTTCAGAGACTCTGCTTTGGCATATTAAATCAAGTTTGAAATGTTATCACAGAACAGTGACTTATCAACATACAAGATCAGTACATTTACATTTTATCTGCTCCTTCCTTCTAAGAACTTACATGATAAATGAATTTCGTAAATTAGCAGGATAGTATATTAAAGTGGGAGTACTTTTGGCACATCAGTTGTGGCTAAAAATAACCTAGGTAATTTTCTCTAAGTGCAAAATTTAGAAATGTCTTCCTGTAGAAATGAGGAAATTGTACATAAATCATGGGAAAGGAAAATGCCACCGTTTTTCTGCCTTTAAGTTGAATTAAAGCTGAATTGTTTTCAAGAGTTTGCCATCTATTTTATTCTTAAATATCTCTAGTGGAGCATCAGTGACCTCCTTTTTTAACAGATTTGGCTTTTTTGTTTTGTTATGGTTTTGACCACAAGGCTCGTGGAATGTTAAGTTTGCTGAACCCAGGCTCTCAACAGTGAAAGCGCAGAGTCCTAACCACTGGATCCCTAGAGAATTCTCATTACCTCTTTTTTTTGTTTGTTTGTTTTTTTAAAGTATTTCATTGAAGTTAGTTGATTTACAATGTTGCGCTAATTTCTATTGTACAAAAAGTGATTCACATCCATTCCCTTCTCTGTTCCCTTCTCCAGATCTTCCTGACCCATTCTGTATCACAAGTGAATTCTTTACTGTCTGAGCCACCGGGGAAGCCCTCTTTTTCATATTATTTCCCTTTATGGTTTGTCACAGGATATTGGATACAGTTTCCTGTGCTATACCATAGGATTTGTTGTTCACGCATTCTCTACATGATAGTTCGCATCTGCTAATCCCACACCCCCAGTCCATCCTTCCCTCACCATCCTCCCCTGGCAATCACAGGTTCCCTCTCATATCTCTGAGTCTGTTTCTGTTTCATAGATAAGTTCATTTGTGTTATGTTTTATTTTTTATATTGTTTAGTTTTTTTCTTTGCAACATCTTTACTTATCACTCATTTAATTGCCCTACAAATTGAGCTCTCAAACACTGCAATTTCTATGTTAAAATTGTTTATTAATTCCAAATGGGCAGAGACATATATCTGCTTTCTTGTCATTTGCAACTACTTCGAGAGACACATCTACCACTGTAGATGTGGTTAGTCACTCTTCAATTCACTCTTTTCTAATTCTTGAGAAACACTTATAAAATTCTTGACCTATTCATCATGATGCACCAGCCTTTGGTTTTTGTTTTTAATTAATGAAAAGAAGCCAAATCTGGACACTTCAGGTACACATTGGCACTTGTTATGGACTCTTCTGGTGACAAGTTAAAGAAGATATCTATTTTTCATGTTCATTTGTAACACTGATTTTCTTATTAAATATAACTCATTATCAAACTCTACTTTCTGGATAGCATATAGTTTCTCTGCCAAGAAACTACGTAACTATCATTGTCATAATTCTGTGCAAAACTTCTTTAAACACTGGTTGTATATATCAAAAATTGCTCAACTAGCTTCAACGATTAGATTTCCACATTTTTTACACAGTAAACAATACATTGCAATAATGCATTGCATTTCTAAATGTCAGTTTATTTCTGTAGGACAGAGTTTTGGACCTGAGTTTAGTAGATTAAATAGTCTGAAATTCTTAACGTTCCTGAAAGATATTTTCTAATTTCAAAATATCATTCCAAGGTATTTTGCTGGTATGAGAAACAAGTAATAACAAGAAGCTATGGATTAGGAATTTATAGATCATAGGAGATTAGTGCATATCTTTGAAAGATTTATGAGGTAGAATTGACCATAGATGAAGCTTGAATATGCATGAGAGGTAAAGGAGGAAAACATTAAACAGGGAATTTTTATTCAACTGAGAGTTTCTGAGTGGAGGCTGGTTTTATTTGGTGAAAGAAACAACATAATCATGATGTGGAGGGCCCATTCCAGTATTCTTGCCAGAAAAATCTCATGGGCAGAGGAGCCTGGTGCTGTCCACAGGGTCAAAAGGGTCAGACACAACTGAAGTGACTGAGCACTCATGCACGCAGTGATATAGAATGAAGAATAAAAGATGATCATTGAGATGCCTCTTGAAAAATAGGTTTGTAGATCAGGAAATAGATATGTATAGACTATTCAGGAGATTGCTTTGTGATGCTTCAGTATATAAATATTAATTGAAGCTGTAAAACCAAGAGATAAACATGTACCGAATGGGCAAAAAATTTTTTAAGAACGGAACTTCAGAGTTTAAGGCAAGAAAATGAGATGGAGATTCCACAGGCAAAAGAGAAACACAAATGTGTACGGAGATTTGCAAACTGAGAAAGGGAGCGATTTTAAAAGGAGTGTGGTTATTGTGAAGGCAACAATATGTTATACCACTGTGAAGTTAATTTTACAGTCATAAGTAAATGTATTTTTTAGATTTCGTTAAAATATAATGGAAAATTCCTTTTGATCTCGTTAGGTTGTTTGCATTGCAGTATTAGGGTGGGGGAAACCTAAATTGCATTTTTCTGTAGACTTGCATGAGAGAACCTGAAGACAGTGAATGAACATTTATTCTGCAATGTTTCCCCTCCACTTGCTCTGATATTTACTTTTGGATGTTGCGCCTTTTGAATTAGTGTTCTAATTTCCTGATCCTTTGCATCCAATTTTCTATATCTATGCATCATTATTCTAGTACCTAAGAGATTTTCTCATATTTATCGTTTAACCACCCCTCACCCCACCTTTTAAAAACTAGTCATTAGATTGGACTTCATTAGATGTTTTTTTCTGGCAATGACTAAGGTGATTGATTTAGACATCCCCAAATATCATTACGGGCTTCCCTGGTGGCTCAGTGGTAAAAAAAAAAAAAAAAAAAATCCTCCTGCCAGTGTAAGAAATGCAGGTTTGATCTCTGGGTCAGAAAAATCCCCTAGAGAAAGACTTGACAACTCACTCCAGTATTTTTGGCTGGAAAATCCTATGGACGGTAAGCTTCTACTCCAACACCTTACTTTTCACATACAAGAAACTGCATACATTAGTCTTGGGTGTATAAACCTGATTGTCTGCTTCGTCACTCAGTTGTGTCTGACTCTTTGTGACCATTTGGACTGTAGCCCACCAAACTCCTCTGCCATTTGTATGGAGTCTGCAGCAAGTATTTCCTATTATTCTGCCCCTGCCTTGGAAGGAGCTCTTTCCTCCACCATTTAAGCAGTATTCATATTGACAGCTAACTCCTTTGATCTTTTATTTCCGTAGTAATGGGGACTCCTACACAGTCTAAGGATGGATTAATTAGAGGGTTCTGAAGAAATCTGGGATTATGAATGTTTAAATTAATGGCTTGTTTTATGACTTAATACTAACTACCTTTGTTGTGCATTTGGCTTGTTCCAGGTGCAGTCCCAATTCATTTTACCTGACTTATCACAACATACACAAAAGTCAGGTATGTTATCTCATTTTGCAGTTGGAGAAACTCAGTCTGAGAGTGTTTAAGTACGTTAGTTAGTGCATGCAGGCTGACTCTTTGCGACCTCAGGGACTGCAGCCCACCAGGCTCCTCTGTCCATGGGATTCTCTGGGTTAGAATACTGGAGTGGGTTGCCATTTCCTTCTCCAGGGGATCTTCCCGACCCAGAGATTCAACCAGTGTCTCTTACATCTCCTGCATTGGCAGCAGGTTCTTTACCACTAGAGACAGTTGGGAAGCCATACCTCAGTTAGTACCATGCAACTATTATCTATAGATGTACAAGTCTTTACATTTTATTCAGATTCTTCTTAATAGCATTAATTTAATGTTACTAAATGAGAATTTAAACAAGTAATATAATTAAGAAAAAGAGCCAGTTGAAAATTCCGCAGTTCATTTGATTTAATTCTTTACTTCATGCCATACCTTTGTCTACTATCACACATTCTCAGTCATTATTATCCTTAATAACCATCCATTCTAGATATAATATGGCAATCAGAAAGTTACCGCTACATGATCAGAGCCACACAGTAAAAGTCAGGCTGAGAACTAAAGCAGATTGTTCTCTTGAAGAGAGAGGAAGCAGGATAAGGTGGGAAATGTCTGGTTGGGACATCCCCCTGACCACGAGGTGCACCTCTATCCTAAGAACAGCCTCCAGACAGGGGCTTAGATAACACAGGGCATGCACAAGACCATCAACCAAGCTGTGGGAAAATATAAGAATTTCTGTTTTTGTTGTTTTATCTCATTCTTTTGCATTTCATTTTCCATTTGTTTTGTGAAATATCTGTAGGGTCATAAAAGTTGTAGAAGTAAATGATTAGTATACACATACACAGCAAACGTTGGAGGCCCCCTGAAGCCTTTTTTTTTTTTTTTTTCCTGATTAGAGTATAAAACATGAAAGTTGGGAAACCACTGCTCTAAAAATAAACCCTGGCCTATATCCGCACACATATTTGTTTTCCAAAATGTCGTCCATATTCCAAAATCCTTCAAGCACATTGGTTAAATGTACCCACTCAGAAGGAAGCAAGCTCTCTGAGTTTAACTCCAACCCCACCAAGTATTACATGGCTAAGCAAAGCTAGTTAACCTACATGTGCACATTTTTTGCATTCATAACATAGCAACATAGATAGAATGTGTACCGTAGAAATGTAAGACAAATCATTTAAAAATGACGTACTGTTTGTATAGTTATAATCATGGAGTAAGCATTCAATATTAGATAAGATGATGATGATAACGATGAAGGTGGTGATGGTGGTGGGAGTGTCCTCAGTGTTGTATTTGCCTTAGAATCAGCTTTAGAGACTTGAAAATACCTCACTGAATCAGAAACTGTGGAGTGGAAAAGCCACATTTTATCCCAATTTTCTTTTCAAACTAATGTAGAATAAGTGTGTAAATCATTTCCCACAGCTAGAGGGAGCGGACCAACCACGTTACTGTTTACTTTACACATGAAAAGATTAAGGCATTCTCTTCATGCATAGTAAAAAATTTTAAACTAAAGAAAATGTAATCAGGTCCAACATAAAATAATAATAGAATTGTCACATATGTTCACAGTTTAGTATAAAAACCATTACTACCATTGTCCAAAAAGTATTTTTGCTTAAATGCTTTTAATATTTCACCCAGTTCATCTGAATCCAATACTCTATGGTTCTGTGATACTATTTTATGAATTTTAAAATTGTGCTTTGATCCTACACACACAGATACACATGTACACATAACACAAGCAAAATAGCAGAGTGTATGACTTTAAACTTCCTTTTCATTCACTAAGATTTGGGCCTTTAAAAAATCCATGTTTATATTATGCCTTTTTCAATAACAAAATCATATTTTCCACACCATTTGGCAGTGATGCTTACTAAGTATTGCTTTTGATGGTAGAATAAATTTATAGATATTATAGTTATAAAGAAGCTGTACTGAAAAAATTGATAATTGAAGAAAGGAGCATTTGGCTGATATATTTGACTAGGCTTTATGTAGCTACTATTACAACATCAGCAAAAATAGTCAGAGTACAACTGTGTCTTTATTTACTATAGTAAGAAGTGGCCAAAAAGATTTCCAATAAGTGAAGAACAAAATAATATATTTACAATGGAAATTGAGGATTAAATAATAAATGTTGAAATACATTCTTAAGAGACTAGAATATATTGTTGGTAAGAAAAAAAATATTTTTTACTTTATCTTGTCTTTGTAGAGATAAATAAGTTCAAATCGACAGGTAGTATTTATGTAATGAAAATAATTAACCAATAATGTGTATCATCACGCAAAACAATGTTTTAGGTGAAAAAGTGCTTCACTTTGCATGATTCTACGATTGTGGAATTCTCAACTCTTTAATTTATAGGTACAAAGCTTTTCATTAAATGTTGATGGTAAATAAATAAAGAGAAAACAACTCATATATACACATATCAATACAGACGAGTCTAACTCATTGATTAAATATTCAATTTGAGAAGGCTTTCCATGATATCTCATTCAAGCAGATTTTTAAATGCTGAATATATATATATGTTGAACATATATATATATGTTCAATACATCTATAGAGTAGGTAGATTTATTTCTATATCTATAGAAATAAATATCTTTATCTATAAATGTCTTTACATTCAAGATAATAGTTATCTTTTTGGTGGGAAGGGAGGAAGATATTTGCATTTTGAAGATTCATAATATTTCACTATGTAAATATTAACATTAAAATATAAAAAGCTAATACTTGAAAAGTTTTATAACATTTTGCTCAAGTAAAAAATACTTATCAAAGTAGACTAATAAGTAATTGCTGAATTCTGGATGGGTTTCCAATTGTTTTTAATATGTTGATGTGTGTGTATGTATAGATATGTAGTATAACTATGTTTACACATTTTAATTACATAGGAATATAATATGTATTATAAACAATATATTATATACATATTGCTTTAATGTGTGTGAGTGTTTGTGTATGTTTTGTGTGTGTGTAACAAATCATTCATATTGCCTATTTGAGTCTTGGGATTTGATGTACAATGCATAATTGAGAATAGTTCATGTATATTTGCGCTTTCTTTTTGAAAATTTTAGACCTGCCACTATTTTCTTAATGTATGAATGTAGATTTATCTTTAGGTATATATTTCTTTTTGTATATGCTGCTCTCAAATTCCTTTCATCTTTATAATCATACATAAAGTGGATAGTAAAATATTTAATTATTTACAGTAACATTTTATATCTACTCTTCTTGTTTCCAACTATTAAATGCCATTGTTTTAAATTATAATTAATGTCATTGACTATAAACAGCTAATAAAGAAATATTTTCTGCTTGCCACCTCAAATCACAGGAATGGTACCAGAGGGAACATCAGTCTATATATTTATCTATATTCAAATATAGCTCTAAACCAAAAAAAAAATACCTTAATTAAATTATCTCAGAAAGTAAAGATATACATTATACACCCCAGGGCAGGGGTGGGGGAAATCTAAAATCTATTATTTTACAGAAAGTTCATTATCCTAGCTAACCTTAATTTTAAAAGTCATTCATTATGACTTTGATGAAATGAAGTTTCCTTTCAAGTTTTTATTTTTGATGGAATACCTGAAGCTGATTTTAGTATTTCATAGATTGCAGCCATGCATGTAAAATATCCTGGTATTAAATGCTTGAGAAATGTACCCAAATCAGAACACACCAGATAGATGAGGGAATCCCAAAGAAAAATATACTCAGTATAAAATATTTTAAGCATATGCTTTAAAAATACTGAAGAAATGGCAGAGGAATTAATTCAGGACTTAATATTTTGTGGAGAAAATATCCCAGAAAAATGAGGACTGAACTGAACTAGAGAAACGAAGATTTGATATAATGCACAAGAAGTTAACTGAATTATACAGGCTATGGAGATTTGTGGCCCATTTGACTACGCTTAATATCTTAACTTGAAAATTACTTAACTTGGGCAGCTATTTGAAATAATGTTTTTGAAATTACTATGCAAATACACTTGTCCCTGGGCACATCATATTTCTCCCCATCTCTGACCCTATTCAACTTCTTGTATCCTTTCAGGTTAGGCGGTTTTATCTCTTCTGTTACTCTGACAAGTCTTTATTCCAGCTATTATCTATAGCTGGCCTCTGTGACCTGCTTTCCCTCATTAGTTTCTATAAGCTCACTTTCATCTTTCTTCTTTTTTAAAATGGGAGTTAATAATTAGTATCTCATTGAATTAAAGGAATATTAACTGGATAATACAGGGAGTACCTCCTATAGTGTTAAGAATCTAGTTGGTGATTTTACTGGCGTGCTAAACTATGTAACCAAGTTCTCAGCAATCTCTTTCCACAAATGCTTAAGTCAGTGGGGGGTGCAGTCACTCATTGTCTCAAGCTTGATTGAAACTCCATCCTCTCATAACTACAGGATCTGGTTGCCTAAGAAAGGAAAGATAAACACAAAAGAGCTATTCCAACGTCTTATATTTCTTCTGTTCTGAAATAATAGATGTATGGTTTTTATTTCTATTTCATTAACAAAATAAAATGCATAACCCTCCCCAGTTGTGGTAGGGTTATTGCTAAACCATGATAGTGTCTACCACAGCAATCAAAAGATTTTAGTTCCTTTTTTACTCTCTTATTTCACATGCCAGTCACAGCCTTTTCTGCTCACTAATCGTTTAGATGTTAGAGATGGTTAAGGAAATCCTACAGAACTAAAGTTAGGCTTTTCCTAGAAATAAGGTGAAAGGGAAGATATCTTGTTAACAATCACAGTGGTCTCTGAGACTGGAATCACCTAGTGTCACTTGGAAGCTTTGCCTATAATTTTTGCAAATATCTCAACCTCAGCATTTCCAAACCTACTTAATCTCTTTTGAATTCCAGTTAACCATCGAATTTTGTTAATCCTGTTTCCATATTATTCATCGTAGTACTCATTTGTATTATCTGTTTCTGTGAACCGTGATTGACTTGAATATTGGAATGCTCTGGGAGCCTTCAACTGGGCAACAAACTGTCATGGTGGTTGGGATAAACAGAACAACCATTTCAAAGTCCTGGAATTGCAGATGCCTTTCAGCACTCCTAGAAAATTAAAATTATTTCTTGAAAACTGACCTCATATTAACTAATGGCTAAAATAAACAAATATAAATGAAATATGAAGGAAGACGTTGAGCTGGGAAACGACACAATAGGTAATAATAGTCCCCAAGATATTTCAACGGAATAGTTCAAGAACTTAACACTTTTGTATTATTAATACCCTTGCTTCTGCATTTAAGTGAGTAGTAGCTGTGGTTTAGTTGCTCAGTCATATCTGACTCTTGAGACCCCGTAGACTGAAACCCTCCAGAGGCCTCTGTCCATGGGATTTCCCTGGCAAGAATACTGGAATGGGTTGTTATTTCCTTCTCCAGGGGACCTTTACACTCAGGGATTGAACCTCAGACTCCTGCATTGCAGGCAGATTCTTTACTGACTGAGCCACCAGTGAAGCCCATTTAAGTAAGTAGAAAGTGAAACTGATGTCGCTTAGTCGTGTCTGACTCTTTGTGACCACATGGACTGTAGCCCACCAGGTTTCTCTGTCCATGGGATTTTCCAGGCAAGAGTACTGGAGTGAGCTGCCATTTCCTTCTCCAGGAGATCTTCCCGACCCAGGGATCGAACCTGGGTCTCCCACATTGCAAGCAGACACTTTACCATCTGAGTCACCAGGAATCTATTTTTAAATAGATTCACACAAAGTATCTTTTGAAATGTATACTGAGGCAGTTCCACAATCTTGGAAAAAATGAACTTCATGGCACAGTCTGTAACCTTCCCCCAGCTATCCTATAAGGAATGATAAAGGTGCTTATGGAATAAGTGGGGTTGTTAAGAGGCATTCCTTGTTTTTCTTTTATAAAAAAATCTGTCGAAAGAGAAAAAGGAAAAGAATCTCGAACTACTTCCCTTGTGGTAATAATACCACTCACAGCCCCCAGAGCCTCATTTTCCAGCCCTAAGGTTTTATAGAATTTACCTGCTTCACACACATTTAGATCCTAATATGAAACATTAGACATGCTTCTGTAAATTAATAAAGAGAAATATGTTATCTTATTTTTAAGTAGCATTTTAGAAACTAGGACTTTAAGAGTTTATTTTTTTAAGCTTTGAAACTTCCTGACCATTGCAAAGTGTGTCTTTTGATATATTATTTTGGCCAAGCCTACCCCACTATTTTCTGAAGACAGAGACATTGTATTAATTGCCATCTGCTTGTCTCTATGAGGAGCTGGCTAAGTTGAGCTTAGTTTCAGCTTTACACAAGCCTTTCAGAATACATTATATTTTATAAGTTTTCACAGATGGAATAATTATCTTTATATAACCAGGAAGAGGTCATAGAAAAGACAATTTCTAATTAGATTCAGTAACAAACTGTATAAGTGCATAGATTATAATATTTTTCATCCCTTAAGTCATAATTAGTCTTCTTTGAAATGTAATTGTTCTGAGTCACAGTGGGATCATTTTCAGCCCATATATGCCCATCCAATATCACACATTGCTTCAAGCATGACAATGTTTATCTGTCATAGTCACTTAGCATACTTGGAAAAAAAATAATGACATTCAAATCCTTTGAAAATACTTGTAGAACACATGCATTAGGAACAATGTCTCCTAAACCACGTTTGCAATAGTCATTTATAAAGTTTTTATATGTGCAAGAAGTTTGCAGAAATAATAGCAGTTGACTACTTTACTTCAAGGTTTAAAAATAAAGAAATCACTAGGTATTTACTACCCAGGCATAGGTTGCTACTCTTATAGAATTAGTTTAAAATACTCAGACAACACATAGTATGCATCAGACAGTGTTCTGTGTACCTTGAACCATTTAATCAAGATAACAACCTCAAGTGATATGCCTTATTTTATTGTCATTTTTCATATGACAAAACTGAGGCAAGCGGGTAGTGTTAGTCGCTGAGTCGTGTGCGACTCTTTGTGATCCCACGGGCTGTAATCTCCAGGTTCCTCTGCTCATGGGATTCCCAGGCAGGAATGGCGGAGCAGGTATTGCCCGTCACACAGCGGTGTGTGGTGGGGCTGGTCTTGTCATAGCCATGCTTGCTCGACAGGTGGCGCCCTTAACCCCATCAAGCGGACTTAGAACATTGCGTTTCAACATATTTGGGAGAGTCACCTCACTCTGGAAATAATCAACCCTTGATCTTCGTTATGGTGCTACATAACCTTACTTTAGGTAAAATAGCTTCATAATTCATTATAAAACTATGTGCATATCTTTATTAGCTAAATAAATATTAATACTAAAAAATAGAAATGCATATTCTTTTACTCCATTTATAATTCCTCAATTCAGAGATGATTTCTATTTATTTGCATTTGAGGGCATAGTCTTCCAGGCTTTCTTCTCTGAATTTGTCTACATTTATGGTCAAATTAATGGAATCATTTTCTACGTAATTTCTTTTTTCGTCTAGCAAAGTGTTGCAGCCTGTTTCCATTTCATTAAGTGCCTTTACAGCATAGCATTTACTGGCTGAATAACATGAATGATGTTAACGTGAATTTCGGGCTTCCCTGGTAGCTCAGTTGGTAAAGAATCTGCCTGCTATGCAGGAGACCCGGTTTCGGTTCCTGGGTTGGGAAGATCCTCTGGAGAAGGGAGTGGCAACCCACTGCGGTATTCTTACCTGGAGAATCCCGTGGACAGAGGAGTCTGGCGGGCTACTGTCCATGGGGTCACAAGAGTCAGACCCGACTTAGATACTAAACCACCACCAACATGAATTTTGAAACTTGTTTTCTTTCTATTCACTTGTTTCTTTGTCATCTGTGAGCAATTTTTTAAATCTTCTCCAAATGATTATATACAAGGTATTCAGGGATTTTTCCAGTGTTTCCAGTGTTTTAAAATTATACAAGGAGTTGGGAGGGGGGATCGGGATGGGGAATACATGTAAATCCATGGCTGATTCATGTCAATGTGTGACAAAAACCACTACAATATTGTTAAGTAATTAGCCTCCAACTAATAAAAATAAATGAAAAAAATAAATGAAAAAAATATACAAGGAGAGAAAAATATGGAGAAATATGAGTTTATCTCCTAAAATACTGTTTTAGAATTTTTTTTAGATATTAGAAATACAATACTGTTATTCATCCATATTACATGTTTTCATGAAAATGTTATATATGGAAAAAAGATTTCAAAAAATAAAGTTTTTTGACAACAGTCACACAGGAAGATACATGTGAGAAATAGCCTGTGGACCTGCAATGGCTAAATTAAAATTAGATTATAAAACTGGTAAAGACATAATTAAGTTTTGTACATATTGATTGCATTGGCAACATGTAGTGAGGAATATAGTCCAAAAGGAGTTCAGGTGAACCTTCAGTAGAGAGTTATATAAAGATTTAGCCTTGAAGTTGTAAGAATGAATCCCATTTTGGTAGCTTGTGGAAGGGAAATAAAAGGTGGGATACCAGATTTTTTTTTTTTAATGAGATTTTGCCAGTGTGCATTTCATCAACTGAAATCTGTGTCTTCCCACTGTGGAATATTTTGCAAGGGCATTTTCAATTTTATCAATGCACAGCCTTCCAAAATGGGGCTCATTAATCTACAGCCGTCCCTGAAAGTGAGTGAAAGTCACTCAGCAGTGACTCTTTGTGACCCCATGGACTGCCCTGTCTGCTGCTCTAAAACAGAGTTAACAGCCAGCCCAGGAATGGATTGACTTCACATTTTAGGACACCGCACAAGTAGTGTTGGAGAAGGCTGTAATGTCAAAGAGGGCTTAGGCGATTTCAGCCACTACACTGCTTCATCTGTAGCATACACTGTCAATCCGCAGTAAATAAGTAAAATCTAAGTCTAATGAGAATTCATAAACAGAACAAAGAAAAAGGTCTTTTACATTCTAACTCTCTGAAGAAAGAATTAACACATGGTTAATTATAATTTTTGGTTCAAAAATTGTCTTCCTTCTCACTTCTATCTGCAAGCTATATCCACTCATTTCTTATTATATTCCTATTAACAGTTCTGAGAAAGCCATTTAAAAGCCTTTATTTATAATGTCACTCCAAGAGACTGCCAAGTTTCCCTTGATTTTTAAGAGATCACAAATAGGATTAAGTTTCTATATTTATCTGATCCACACTTCCCCAGCTCCAACTTTTATCTTCCCCCACACAGCCACCAAATCCATCATTCTGACTTATTCTTTCCTTTTCTTTGTGACCTCAAGAATCTTTAGAGTAAGAGGGAAAACAACGGTCTAAAAGGAGATAATAGAAAGCATTTTATTATGTCTAGTTTCAAGACTGGTGCAAATGTTAAAATGCAATTTAAAGATCTTTATTCAACTTTAATACGTGAACTACCCATGACAGATGTCATACACAATGTTAGATATCTATGCATTTCCTTTCTTCTATTCAGTAAAACACAAAGTATATTGTACCCTTTATGTCCTTAAAATTATATCTCCAATCCTACCTGTATTTGGTATTATGTAGATCACTTAAAATTTCTCAATAGACATCACTTCATATGTGAGTATATTATATGAAATATGCTTTTCTATATTAAAATCATGTGATTCTACTTGGATATATATATTGATGCTTATAATAATAATGTTATTCAAATATTAATAACTTTATTATGTAATACTATGTTAATATCATTGCAACCTTATTTTTATATATTATGTACTTTGAAAAATAGTATACCATACACCAAGGGGCTTCCCTGGTGGCTCAGAGGTTAAAGCGTCTGCCTGCAATGCGGGAGACCCGGGTTTGATCCCGGAGTTGGGAAGATCCCCTGGAGAAGGGAATGGCAACCCACTCCAGTATTCCTGCCTGGAGAATCCCATGGACAGAGGAGCCTGGTGGGCTACAGTCCACAGGGTCGCAAAGAGTCGGACACGACTGAGCAACTTCACTTCACTTCACATAGCATACTCTACATTTTATTTAATATTTACACATATGTCTAGATACTGGCACTGATATTAAATCTAAGCAAGCAAACATGATTCAGAGTAATAGCGTGCTTTTTTCTATATTGGCCTGTTATGCATGGGGGGATAGGAGGGAGACTCCAGTTGGGGATTATATGTGTCCTCATAGCTGATACATTTTGTACAGCAGAAACCAACACGACATGTAAAGCAATTATCCTCCAATTAAAAATAAAAATTAAAAATATAAAGAAATACAGATTCATATCCCTGTATTCACCTGATTGGAAAATAAAACCAGGAGTGCTGACGCAGGTCAGACATGTCACTGGCTATCTCTCTAGGGCCCATTTCGGACATATTAATTGATAGCAGTTTTCCTTGTTAGCCTGAACTCAGCCCTGGGTATCTCTCAGTCTGACACTGCTGACAGCTGCCAACACTCTTCAATCAAAAGTGGACCATTATTTGCAACATTTTTTCCCTTCCCCTGAAATGTATGACCACTATAGGAAATTTGGAATATGGAAGATCGCAAAACCACAATAGTTCATCATTCAGATATGCTTACTGCCACCATTTCAATTTTTCCATTTTTACATTGAGTTTCAAATGACAGAGTACTATATTCCTGTTTTGTTATGATATAGATGTATGAAATAGTGATAACTTAACTTTTAAATATTTCAATCATGTACTTAATCTGAAAAAAATAAGTTATAACAATCATTCAAGTTTAATGGATATTATGTTTTGATATCTTTAGGTTGTATCAGAGGAGAAAAATGTCACAGATATTTCTAAACTTCAAATGTTAAACCAGTTTTTCTTTCTCTTAACTCTCATACTAAATTTTGCTTGTTATTTTTATTTTCCTAGGCTTATTTTAGAAAGTCAGTTTATGAGAATAATTTATAATGTATCATCTCATAATTTTGAAACATTTGGTATCATTTGATGCCTTAATCCAAACTTCGATTTTTTTAATGCATTTTTCCTACATAATTCAGTTTATATTTGCCTCTAACTGGACAAATTTAAAATTTTTTTCGAGGTATAAAGTGTTAAAAAAAATAGCTGTTAGTTTCTAGATTGAACTAGCTTTCAAATATATACTAAATTTGGACACATTACCTCCGCAGTGTCCGTGTATGTGCTCAGTCGTGTCTAACTCTTCGTGACCCCGTGGACTGTAGGCTGCCAGGGTTCTCTGCCTATCGAATAGTCCAGGCAAGAATATTGGAGAGGGTTGTCATTTCCCTCTCCAGGAATTCTTCCTGATGAAGAGAGCAAAGCCGTCTTTCGCGTCTCCTGCAGTGCAGGTGAATTCTTTACCTTTGAGCCACCTGGTATGCCCATTCAATGGTTGCCCAAATTTTTAATTTCATTAACTTGTTATGGGAGTTCTGTTTTCTGTATATTTTCATCAACTGCTGGTACTAAAATTTTTACTACTTTCTGTGCACCATATTGATTTTACAAATATAAAATAAATCATTGTTATTTTTATTGTTGAAAATATGTTTTAAATACAGTTAAAAATGCAGTATAAATGCTCATTAACCAATTTCAAGAATATTAATTATCAGGAGGACCAAAATTTATCAGTTGTTGACCAGAACAACAATGACTAGCAAAATTAGCAATATTTTTATCACCTAATAGCCAATTCATATTAAATATTACAGATTCATAAAAATGTAAGGATAAGAATGTGTTTATACAAATCAAGATCTAGACAGTGTCTTCGCTTTACACTTGCTCTTGTATCTTAAACATCTTTTAATCGAGCCCAATATCTTCTTTAAAACCCCACACTTTTTTTGTCAAACTACTAACATGCTGAAGCCTCGCCAACCCCAATCCCTCTAGGTTGTCACAGAGCACACAGGAAATTCCCACTGGCACTTTACATGTGCTAATGTATATATTTCAATGCGAAAGGACAGACTTCTGGACTCAGTAGCAGAAGGGGAGAGTGGGGATGTTCCTGACCCAGGGATCAAACCTGGGTCTCCTGCATTGCTCATTTATTCTTTACTGTCTGAGCCAGCAGGGAAGCCCTAATGCATATGTTTCAGCGCAGAAGAACAGACTTTTGGATGCAATGGTGGGGAGGAGAGTGTAGGAAGATTTGAGAGAGTAGCATTGAAATAAATCAGATTTTTTTAGCAGCAGTAGTGAGGCATAACTGACAGAACAAACCACACATATTCAAATTGATTTGGGTTTCTTTGACATATTTATACTTCTGTGAGACCATCATCACAATCAAGATAATGAACAAAGCCATCACCTCTTGATTTTCTCTTAAGACCCTCGGTATTCCCTCTTTCTTCTTCTCTAGCTCCATGCTCTCTCAAGAACTTACCTGTTTTCTGTCATTGTAATAGGTTTGAATTTTCTAGAATTGTATACAGATGGAAGCATGCAATCTGAATTATCTTTTGTCAAGTTTCTTTCAATTCAGCCTAGCTATTGGCGATGTTATTTTGTGCATCAATAGTTCATTTATTTTTACTACTGAGCACTGTTACACCCCATGGATAGACTACACTTAATACATTGAATTGTTGATAGGCATTTGATTTGCAGTCAGTTGGGCTATTTTAAATAAAGCTGCTTTAAACATTCTGGTAAATATCTTTGCATGGATGTGTAATTTTATTCATCTGGGGCAAATATCTGAGGGTAGAATGGCTGGGTCATATGGTTGGTACATGTTTAAGTTTTTAACCTAAAAACCTGTCTTCTACACTGGTTGTGCCAGCTTGCATTCCCACCAGCAGTGTGTAAAAACTATATCCCATTTTGTGCTGCGGTCTATAGTCTTAATTATTTTACATTGATTGATTATGCTTTAAAATTTTTTTTTATATTCTCAGGGATTTTTTTTTTAATATTCTCAGGGATTTTTATTGTTCAATGGGCATTTCAATAGAGGAGGCCAGTGTTAACTGCTCCACATAGTATAACTATTTACTTCTCCTTAGTTCTATTGATATTTGCTTCATGTATTCTAAAGCTCTGATATTAAGTTTGGTTATGTTTAGGAATGTTAGGCCTATTTGATAAATTTCCTTTTATAATCTTTATAAATGTTCTTGTTATGTCAGATGATATACCTCTTATCTTGAGGTCTTGTTTCTGAGATACTGATACAGCATTTCAGTTAATTTATGATTATTATTTTATGGTATATTTTTCTCCTTGTCCTTACAAGCTATCCATGTATTGTAATTACATGATTTGTTTAGTACGTTGTTGGGTTACGTTTTTAAATCCCAAGCACTGCATGTTACTTACAGTGTTTTATTCATCTCTTTTTACTGCAGTGATGCATTTGGTTGAATTTGCTATACAATCTTCAGTTTGCTTCTTCCCTCGCATTCTCCTCTTTATTATTGCACTAATAAACAATTTCTAGAATCCTACTTTCCCTTTCTTGGTCACATGATATGGCATTTTGTTTATTTTAGTGACTGCTCTGCTGAATTTGGTGTGCGCCCATCACTTCTCACAGCAGCCTGCTTGAGCAATTGCTCCATCACTATCTATAATATAAGAAGCTGAATGACAGATAGCTTAATTTCCCACATCGCTTTGTTTTCACCATTATCATCATTGATTTTATTCTACATGTTATATACCTGGTAATATTGTTACTAATTTATAAATAGTAGATATTTTTAAAGTATTAATAGAAATGCAAAACAGCTTTTTATAATTATCTATACATATTTAATATTTCCTTCTAATTCATTACTTGATGTTGGCCCACGTGTCCCTCATTCTGAAGAGTCTCTAGGTAATAGTTCTATAGTGCACTGGTGCTGTTGATTACTTCCCCTAACTTGCTGTATATCACCCTTATTTTGAAGGACATATAATTATAGGTTTGGAAGTTTTTCTCTCAGAACTTTTGTCTGTCATTCTCTTTTCATCAGTTATTTCTGATGAGCATTTAATGGACAGTCTCATTGTTTCCCTTTTTATCTTTGCATTTTTAGTAATTTTATAATACCATGATTTTGTTTGGTTTTTTTCCTTGTTTGTTGAGTGTCTTTTTAAGTGTGATATTGTTCTGCAGACTTGAAAAACCATTGGTTATTATTATTTTCTCTCTTTTCTCTTTTGGACTCCAATTATATAGATGTTATACTATTTGAAATTGTTCCATAGTTATTGAAATTCTCTTTATTTTTAAAAATTATTTTTTCTGCTGCTGCTATTATCTCTCTACTTTAATTTGAATAATTAAAAAATAATCCTTAAAGTCAATGGTATTTTCTCCTATAATGTTCAATCTTTTGACATAACCATTTTGATTTTAGATATCATATCATTCAGTTCTAGGAGTTTCCTTTTTTTTTTTTTTTTTGGTTTTTCTTTCTTTGTTATGTTTCATTATGTGGTCACTAAAATATTTGATTTAGACAGTTATCATCAATAACTGGCAAAACTTTAAGGGAAAGAGTGATGAGGAAATTCATAATAAATGATTCAAGTGCCAGGACATGAAGCTAATAATGAAATTTAGGAATAAGAACAACATCAAGACTGGAAATAAAATGTGACCAAACTAAGAAATTTTTGCCTTCACATATCAAGCAATATGAAATGTAGAGTATCAGTTATGAGTATTGTTGACAAATATGTAAAGGTGCATCTAATCAAGATTCTACTAATTTAAAGTAAATAAAGAAATATATTAAACCACACTGTGGCGATGTAGTCAGAAAAATCCATAATGTGGGAAAATCTATAGGATCAATTACTTTTCTGAACACATAAATGGAAAGAAAAGTTAAATTTAGAGTGATGAGACTTGTGAATTAACTGAGATTTAACTAATGTCTCAACAAACTACATGGTGTGGAAATAGCTGTATCTTGACTCAAAGATGTTTAAATAATTTTAATTTGAGTATTGCTTGAATATTTGATTATATTGAAGACATTCTTAATTTTTAGTAGTCAATTTTGATTTTTAAAAAGGTACACACACACACACATATAGCATGTGTGCCCAAGTTTGCCTCTGTGTGTAATGAATCATTAAAATGATAGGACATTTCAAATTGTTTTTAATATCAGGAAATAGCCATGTGTACAGATTAAGCAAGACTGATCATGTCTTGATAATTTTGAACCTAAATGATGGCGTATAGCTGTTCATTATACTATTCTATGCTTAGATGTATGAAGATATCGTAATATAAATTTAACTTTATAAAGTTTACCTGACATTTTAAGTGTAACACATATCACTGTTAGTGATAGTTTTCCAAATTTATGCGAAGTATCTTTTCATAAAGAAAACTGTACTTGTTACAAATGTTTTCATTATTCATTGCTATCAGAAATATCCATTTCTAAGCAACAGACATAATTAAAATTTCAAATATTGAGCATAAGGGTAAAATTAATCTCAATTTTTACCTCAGGTGAATTTTTTCTTGATTTTCATTAAGTAAACTTATAACAAAGAATATATCTGCTTGAAGGAATTAGAGAGGGACCATGGAATTCCCATTAACAACAGTATGTTCTTTGTTAATTAGCCTTTTTTAACAACTCTTACTAACAAGAGCCAAAGACCTAAGAAATCTGTCAGGGACAATCAAAGATATGTGGAGAAATTTCAAGCAAGGTCATATGAAAAACTCCTAACTGAGAAAGATTTTATGACTTTTATGTTGATTAGGGCATTGTTAGATCTGACAAAACTATTTTTCTTCCTTAATCCCAAACAAATCCAATTTGGTTATATGAAGACTATGTAAATATGAGAAATGCAAAGTTATTCTGTTTCACTTAAAGGTGAGAATTACCAATCATTTCATGGAGAGTTGGTATGATCAATATCAGGTAAATGGAAAGTTCTAAATTGAAAAGTCCCTAGCTTTTTTTTTTGTCATAATATTTAAATACTAAAAGATACCTTTCATCTCCATTTTACTTATTATAAACATTCAGCCATGTTATCCAAGCACTGTAATTTTTATTTTATTTTCAATAAATGGCTTTGTTTCTTTGTTAAGATAAAAAACATTTCTTTGGTATATATTTGCAATATAAAAATATATTAGAGTTTCTATTCACAAAGTGTTTCATAACATCAGTATTATGAATTAGTATAAAATTTTAAGTCCCCCAGATCTTAAGTTGAATTTTCTTTTTTTTAAATATTTAATTAGCTATGTAGGGTAACATGATTTGAGAAACTGAATGAGAAAATATTTCTGTTGAAAAGGAGGAGAAATGTCACATTGTCACCTGGTTTGATAGTTGATTTAATGGAATAGTTTGAGTTTTACTGAAATAGAGAGAAGTAAGCAGGTTAAGCTTTTAAAAATATATCAGTGGTAGTTATCAGTCAAGGAGATTTCTAGGGCAACTTTTCCACCTTCAGGCAGATTTATGACAATAACTAAGCAGAAATTTGTAATTGTTTTGTTCAAATTATTGCTACAAAATATGATTAACTAGCTTACCTGGAAAATAAATGCATACTTTGTCCCATTTTTACAGATGCAAAAGTTGTATCATGCCTTCAATAATTCTGTGAGAAAGTGTGTGTGTGTGTGTGTGTGTGTTTTAGGCAATTCAGGAGAATTTATTTATTTATTTATTTATTTTTAATTTATTTATTTTAATTGGAAGCTAATTACTTTGCAATATTGTAGTGGTTTTTGCCATACATTGACATGAATCAGCCATGGGTGTAAACGTATTCCCCATCCTGAACCCCCCTCCCACCTCCCTCCCCATCCCATCCCTCAGGGTCATCCCAGTGCAGCAGCCCCGAGCACTTGTCTCATGCATCCAACCTGGACTGGCGATCTGTTTCACACTTGATAATATACATGTTTCAATGCTATCCTCTCAGATCATCCCACCCTCGCCTTCTCCCACAGAGTCAAAGTGTTATTTTTTAAATGTCAAAATATTGTTTTATTCTGTTCTCTAGGAATATGAAAGATACGTAAGAGTTGAAAATATTACAAGGGAGCTTATGAGCTTTGTTTGCAGCACACTGTCTCCTCTGAAGAGTACCAGTTGAAATCCAGAGAAAAATGAATTGTTGGTTATTGCTGCCTTTTATGTTGGGAATTCCTCTCCTATGGCCTTGCATTGTAGCAGCAGAAAACTCTAAAACAGAGGTGAGGCACCCAGCGGGATCTCATTTGAGAATCAGGCGTGGCTGGATGTGGAACCAGTTTTTTGTACCAGAGGAAATGAATAAGACCAGACATCACATTGGCCAGGTACTGATTTTCTGAAAGTGCTACTGGAAATAACCTTGTAAATCTAATCGAATGAGGTGAGGAAGCTTCCGTATTTGTTGAATTTTTCATCTTCTCAGTGGAACTATTAGAAAGGCTAAAACAACAGCATACTGATTGTTTCATATTTGCAAACACCTGAAATATTCACAGAACTTGAAGAAGAGGGAAAGCTCTGCTTTTCAAATTCCACTCTAGTCTCTCATGTGAAAATGCAGCATTTATCAACATCTGGAAATCTGATGGTGTTATTTTTGGTAATGGATCAAAGCAACAGTAATGTTTACCAACAGTATTTAGCAGAATTTTCCATTATGCTAAGTGGGTGTTGATTTACCCCTCATTAAATTTTAATGAAATAGATTAATACCAAATCCTTTTACAGTCAGGTAGCTTCAAGAACCTACACACTTCATTTGATTAGTGAAGTAAAACCAATAATTACTTTGCTTCTCTCTATAAAAACATTTTAAGAAAATGGCATTAATGACACAAAACATTTCCTATTTATGTTTTCAGTTTTTATTCTTATTTAATTTTCTTTAAACAGAGGTAATTATAATATCATGTCCTTCTTCTCTGTAAGGCTCTTTCTCTGGATGAATGAACTGAAATAAGTTTAACCGCTAATTAACTAGCACTAAAATTTAATTGGGCCCAAAGGGCGAAGCACTCAAAATTCATTAACTCCCTCCTTCTAGCCCTTTCAGGAGAGTTTCTCTGTTAGTGTGTTCTCTGGATTCCACACCAGTTCATCTAGCCTTCAGCCAAGTATATGAGTACATTCAACCAATGACCTCGGCTAGGATTTCAGGCCGATTTCAATCATTGTTGTGTGTGTGTGTACCTGCTATAAGTAATATTTCTCATGCCTTTTTTGACTTTTAGTGGTAAGGCTCCAAGGGAAGTGCAATCAGAATGAGGACTGGTGATGTGATTAATTCACATTTTCTTGTTTCTTTTTTTTTTTTTTTTTTTGGCTCATTACAGATAACTTCCATTTCCTCCTTTCATATAGCATTTAGCTTTGTTTTTCATTTTGTAAAAATATTTATGAAAATATTCTAACAGATATCTTTCCTCTAAACAACCTCATTAGGCTTAAACAACATACAGGCAACTGTTTAAAAGAAAGTAATAGTGAATATTTACATGTTTGTAGTGACAGAGCTGGTAAAAAGACAATGTAGCTGATATGTCCAAAATCACTTTCTTTTTGATCAATTTGTTGAAAGGGGTTAAAATTTGGAAGCACAATTAAGGAAAGATTCAGTCATATTGATTTGCCAAATTGATAGTAAATACATAATTGAAAAAAATGGTTTTGAATGGAAATATAGAAAATGTATAACCATGAAATTGAAATGTGTTTAACTTAAGCGTTTTGTGACATAAATAGAAAGATGTTGAAATTATGGTTTTTATTTTAATTAAATCTAAATCCTACAAAGATCAAGCTCACTGATCTATGACAATTAAACTGAATATACTTGAAATGCATTTATTCATGACTAAATCTGACTTTCCTTCATCCTGATATTCGAATTACATTGAAATGATATTGGAAACCAGGGGCTGTGATTCTTCTCATTTCTAATACTTATTTTAGAAAATACATTTGTTTTCCTTAATTTCTTATCATTAGGGCATGTGGACTTCACTTTTATGAATAATTAAGGACTTTCAAAATTTAAGAGCTGTAATTCTTTTTTCATTATTTCCAATTTGCTTCTTTTATTGTAAAACAGTGATTCAAGACAACACTATAATTATTAAATTATTCATTTTGATATCTTGAGTTATTCTCCTCACATAGAAAAATGTATTAATTAGTCCAGAATAATGATACATTGTACCTTGAGCTGTCAGAAAAATTATGAAATTAAGCTTGTGTCTATTGTTTAAATATGTAAATTTTCAGAGAAGCTCTTACTTTGAAGAAGGGCATATTCATAAATAGTGCTCCTCAGGTGGCACAGTGGAAAAGAATCCACCTGCCAATGCAGTAGATATGAGTTTGATCCCTGGGTCAGGAAGATCCCCTGGAGGAGAAAATAGCAAACCACACCAGTATTCTTGCCTGGAAAACTCCATGTGCAGAGGAGAACATGCACACATCAGTATTCTTGCCTGGAATACCATGGACAGAGGAACCTGGTGGGCTATATTCCATGAGGTCACAAGGAGTCATACATGATTGAGCACACACACACCTTCATAAATTGGAATATGAATAAGGAATCAAGAAAACCATGGATTCACGATAATTAGGAGGTTACTATCTAATGCTTCTTTTCTTTATGTAAAATAAGTTAGATATGAAAAGTCATGTAGTATTATCTATATCATAACCCTTTTTAATGTATAAAATTCAAAATTCCATTAGCACTATGATGAATAAGCTATTTAGTGAGAGCCAAAGAATAGGTACATTTGAGAATTAAGTGGACTATATTGGAAAGAAACAGTTAGATCTAATTTGGCTAAGATTTGAGGACTAAAAGACCATGTAACAGTGGTTTCTAAGAGGGGAGGAGCTATGTAGGCAGGGGTCTGGGGTCAAACAGGGCTTTGGTCCAAATCATAATTCAACCCCCAAACCATACAACTCTGTGAAAGTTTTTACATTTTTAAATCTCACTTCTCTTCTCTATTCAAAGAATTTATTAAGTCAACAATATGTATTACACAATATTAGTATGAGGATTAATTGAAAAAACTAATATAAAGCAATTTTCAGATTTTATGGATGATTGAGATTATTATCATAGTCTCAACATGCTCCCTTATTTTCTTACTAATATTTCCATGTCTTCTATGTGTTTTTAGCCTAGAGATAGAACATCACTATTTAAATTTATGTAAGTCATTATCTCTTTAACTGTCTCTAGATCCGGATCTAATATAAATATTTGAGAGTATGATTTTAATGACTAAAAATGTAATCATTTGAGTAAACATGAACCGACTGTGTTGTGCATAATGTATAAAAGAGACTTTGGTTTTCAATCTTTATCATTTCTAATTGGAATCATCTATTTAGAGTAATAAAATTTGTATAGTGATTTACAGTGAAAATTCAGAGTCATCTGCCTGGTGATAGATTTTAATCTTAAACTTAACATTTCTCTTCATTTAATAGAATATGGGAATTATATGAAATTATTAGTTTGGAGAATAATTAGCAAACATGAAAATGAAACAATGAAAATACTTTAACATATCTGGACAATAAACCATCTCTCTTTGCACTTGCAGCTAAGATCTGATTTAGACAATGGAAACAACTCTTTCCAGTACAAGCTTTTGGGACTTGGAGCTGGAAGTATTTTTGTCATTGATGAAAGAACAGGTGACATATATGCTGAACAGAAGCTTGATAGGGAGGAACGGTCCCTCTACACTCTCAGAGCCCAGGTAATCGACACCAATACTGGAAGGGCTGTGGAACCTGAGTCTGAGTTTGTCATCAGAGTGTCGGATATCAATGACAATGAACCAAAATTCCTAGATGAACCTTATGAGGCCATTGTACCAGAGATGTCTCCAGAAGGTATTGCATATTAATTTACATCAAAGATGTACCTGTTAACAATGAAAACAGATTTAAAATTTCAAGCATATGTTTTGAACATGAATTATTTAAAGTTCTACCTGGGTACTTCCTTCTGCAAATCTGTTAAGTAAAATATTTGAAAATTTTGACTATACACTAAAATTTTATAAGCAATGATGCTATTTATTAATAGGTAATTTGTCTTGTTAAAATACAATTTCAGTCTTCAATAAAAAAAGGTTAAACATGTTTGAGTGATACATGAAATTATTTAACTTGTTCGCTTATTAGTTTCTTCTATATAAAAATTTACTTTCCAAAATAAACTATACTTTTGCATCTCAAAAAAACATATAAGATCATCTCCATTTAAAAATAAGAGAAACAATTTTATAAGACCAAAAAAACCTATATTTATCCAAACAATTGATCATGAAAACTAAAAACATTTGAAGATCTCTGTGTAGCCACATCCATTTTTAATTTCTTTTTCAAACCCAATATCACTTTAATAAATACTTTAAGTATAAATACTTGTAAAGGAGAATGCTTTCCATGAGATATAATAATTGACTGCCTTGGAAATCAGAATTGTTTCCAATAGGGGAACAATTATCATATAATCATACAAAGTTATCCGCTCTTCCTTTGTTAGAAAATTGTAATAAAACAACAAATAGTATATACATTTTAATTCATAAAATGTATTTAATTGTGATAAACTTGAATTTATTTAAGTGTGATTTATTAATGATGATTTTTAAATTATGTTAAGGTGCTTTAAAACTGCCTTATCTGAACATTTGATTCATTATCCAGCATGTCTAAAAATGTAGATTCCATAATATACTTTCCTGATTCTTCACCTTTTAACAGCTAGCAATTTAAAGACCTATTTCTACATGTATTCAGAACATAGATTTTTAACAACAGCATAAATAAATTTAGCTGTGTAATATATATCAAGGCCAATTATCCTTAGATACAAGTGATGAATTAATATTGTCCTGTCTGATCACTAGGCAGTGATATATTTCCTTTTCTCCTTCCATCCTTATCCTCCTCCTCCTCCTTTTCGTCCTAGCTCTTTTCTTTTCCTTCTTCAACAAACATATATTATAGATCTAACATGTTCTAGGAATTTTTTGTGAGACTGGGGATTCGGTTGTAACGGAAATATATGAAGTAATTGCTAGTTAACAGAGCTTATATTTTAATTATAGTGCACAAACTGTAAGCAACTATTTTAAAGAAGCCAGGTAATATTTGACCTTATATGTTATTGAACTGTTAAGTATGAGAAAATATGATGATGGCTAATTGACTGGACAAAGTGGAGTCATTTAGGAGGTAATATTTAAAGAAAATGATCCAAAGGGGCCAGCCATGCCATGTTCTGGGAAAAAAAATTCCCATGGCACAGTGAGGAGAGGGCATGGCAATGGATGAGATCTCCTTGTTGAAGAATGTAGGTAGGGAAAAGGAAAACATCGGGGCTTCAGAACTGCTAGATATGAAGGAGTTGCCTGGTGAAGGAGAATCAGTGGAATCGGACAGTCCTGTAAGAAAAGAAAGACATGAGAAGCGATGTTGCAAAAGAAGAGATCCTCCAACTGCATGGAAGCTGCTGTGAGGTTGAATAAAACCAACATAGAAGAGTGATTTTTTTCCCCAAGCATTTGTACAAGTTTACATGTAAATTTACATACATAAAATAAGTTTTTGTAAGACGATATGTCTGATAAAGTGGGCAAAATCAAATATCATCTTAAGTTTATTTATAAAGTCCTTTGTAAAAACTACTTTAAGATTAAGAGGCTATTCAGAACAACAAAGTTGATTTAAATTTTGCATATTTGAGAAAATATCTCAAGGATAATATAGGAAAACAGCATCAACTGTCAGTGTAATGGATAGAATGCAGACGTTCTATATTATATATTTTGTTGTTATAAACTGTGCTTCCCAGGGGGCACTAGTGGTAAAGAACCTTCCTGCCAATGCTGGAGACATAAGAGACATAGGTTATTATATTACATGCGATGCTGTAAGTTTATTAAAGGAAAAAATAAACTGAGAAATTGCTCTTAATAAAATCTGAGAAAATGATTTTTTGTAATTATACTTTCTTCGTTTAACAAGATAGATAAAAATTGATTTAAGAGATCTTTAGACTTCAAGAGTCCAATCATTGGCTCTTCGCATTTACAATATTTTGGTCATCTGTGACCAAGCGGTGGTGACAGCTCAGAAATTCAGTGACCTTTGGCTCTTTCAGTTACCAAGCAAAGGTTTTCCGTCTCTCTGTTATACTTTCCTTGCTAATTGAACTTCAAGAATTTATTCAATTTAAGTTTTTAAGAGTTGCCATAAATTTCCCAATTCTAATTATAGGATGGTGTCATAAGATAGAATAATAGGAGTTAAGGGTGAGAAAATTCAGTGTACACATACACAGGTTTTGGGTTATTGCTCCTTCCCTTAGCACAAAATTTTCATGATCATTCTGCATTGTCACAGTGATTCTAAGCAGGTGATCAGCTATCCAGTTCTACCAAGGACCACCTTAGTCAAACATATATCTATCTATCTATCTATATATATATATAGGCAACTTGTACTGGAAGCATTTGTCACTGATTTTTAATTTAAAAAAATATTAATTCTTGCATTACAATAAGCCAGAGTGAATTTTGTAGACATCTACTGCTTTACTTCCAGTTTCTTTCATGATGTGTGAGACATACAGGCAGTGAATGCAGTTCTTTTTAAGACATGATTAAATTGAATGGGGGCTATATGATAAAACACAGTTAATCTAAGAAACTGATCAAATGATGCAAATGTGGATGAAGGATATCCTGACGATATACTTCAGGTTAAAATAGCCTGCATAAGATAACTTTCATTAATGTACATATAGGTCATTTATCCTTTAGAAATATATTTATTTCTAATATAATTTAGAGAGAATTTAATTCTTCACCTATTAATGTTGTCAGGTCAACATTATCAGTTTTAGTGAGAGTACATTAAAATGTTGATCAAATGAATAAATTGAGGCTAAAAAGGTTAGATTATATATATGACATATACTATGCTTCATACACTGATAGAGTGAGTAATACACATTAAAGGTGATACTCAACCACCAAGTGTCTGTTATCTATCTTTACTGGTAATACAAGGAAATGGACACTTTAAACAATCATTGATTATTTCCATGAAAGACACATCATTGGCTTCGTGGTGATTTTGTCAACTTTCTGTGTACTGCATAACATTCCTGACTGTGAGATCTTCATGACCCAGATAACCATGATGGTGTGATCACTCAACTAGAGCCAGACATCCTGGAATGCAAACTCAAGTTAGCCTTAGGAAGCATCACTATGAACACAGCTAGTAGAGGTGATGGAATTCCAGTAGATCTATCTCAAATCCTAAAAGATGATTCTGTGAAAGTGCTGCACCTAATAGGCCAGCAAATCTGGAAAATGTACCAGTGGCCACAGAACTGGAAAAGGTCAGTTTTCACTCCAATCCCAAAGAAAGGCAATGCTAAAGAATGTCAAACCACTACACAATTGCACTCATCTCACTCACTAGCAAAGTAATGCTCAAAATTCTCCAAGCCAGGATGCAACAGAATGTGAGTCATCAGCTTCCAGATGTTCAAGCTGGATTTAGAAAAGGCAGAGGAACCAGAGATCAAATTGCCAACATCCATTGGTCATCTCAAAGGCAAGAGAGTTCCAGAAAAACATCTACTTTTTCTTTATTGATTACACCAAAACCTTTTACTGTGTGGATCACAACAAACTGTGGAAGATTCTGCAAGAGATGGGAATACCAGACCACCTTACCTGCCTCCTGAGAATTCTGTATGCAGGTCAAGAAGCAACAGTTAGAACAGGACATGGAACAACAGACTGGTTCCAAATAGGGAAAGGAGTATGTCAAGGCTGTATATTGTCACCCTGCTTATTTAACTTACTGCAGAGTACATCATGCAAAATGCTGGGCTGGATGAAGCACAAGCTGGAATCAAGATTGCCGGGAGAAATATCAATAACCTCATATATTCAGATGACACCACCCTTATGGCAGAAAGCAAAGAAGAACTAAAGAGCCTCTTGATGAAAGTGAAAGAAGAGAGTGAAAAAGTTGGCTTAAAACTCAACATTCAGAAGATCATGGCATCTGGTCTCATCACTTCATGGCAAATAGATGGGGAAACAATACAAACAATAACAGACTGTATTTTGGGGGGCTACAAAATCACTGCAGATGGTGACTGCAGCCATGAAATTAAAAGACGCTTACTCCTTGGAAGGAAAGTTATTACCAACATAGAAAGCATGTTATAAAGCAGAGACATCACTTTGCCAACAAACGTCCGGCTAGTTAAAGCTATAGTTTTTCCAGTAGTCATGTATGGATGTGCAAGTTGGACTATAAAGAAAGCTGAGTGCCGAAGAATTGATGCTTTTGAACTGTGATGTTGGAGAAGACTCTTGAGAGTCCCTCGGACTGCAAGGAGATTCAACCAGCCAATTCTAAAGATCAGTCCTGAGTATTCATTGGAAGGACTGATGCTGAAGCTGAAATTGCAATACTTTGGCCACCTGATGTGAAGAACTGACTCATTGAAAAGACTCTGATGCTGGGGAAGATTGAAGGCAGGAGGAGAAGGGGACGACAGAGGATGAGACGGTTTGATGGCATCATCGACAGGATGGACATAAGTTTGAGTAAGCTCCAGGAGTTGGGGATGGACAGGAAAGCCTGGCGAGGTGCAGTCCATGGGGTCTCAAGGAGTTGGTCACGACTGAGCAACTGAACTGAACTGCGAGTCAATGTACAATTTCTCTTATATATGACAAGTCCTCACAAATAATATAAATATACAAAATATTATCAAATGGTTTGTATTTCTTAATTGCTTTGATGCATATTTATTATTACTGCTTATGTTAATTTAGTATTTTTGAAGATTTCTACAGTTTTTAAATTACTGATTAAGAATGTATACAGGCTTACTTCTCTCTACTGACTTTTTTTAGAGAAAACATTTATAAAGTATTTAGAGGTTTTAAAGTTGATTAATCTGTATTTAATGAAATGTTATGCCAATAAAACTGAAACAGGAGAAGAGAAAGACAGAAACTGAAGAAAATAAAATTAGATAATTAGAGCAATGTTAGAATTGACCATTCCTAAATTCCTTCTAAGTTTTATAGCTGATATTTACAAATTATGAGTAAGAAAAAGCAAGACTTTATGAAATTAAATTAATTTTAGAAGTTCTGCCTCAAATTTGTGTCATCTTAATTTATTTTACATTTATTATTTTCATGGTAATAACACAGAACATAGTGCTTCAAAAATGTGTGTTTCCAACAAGACTCATGATAGATTCCATATTTACAAAAAATCATTAGAAAGCACAATTAAATAAATATATTTAATTTAACCATTGATTTTAAACATACAAATATTTATTTCCCATGAATTTTATTGATTGTTACTAAATTAGATTAAGAATGCTTACCTTATCAAGCTGGTAGATTTTTACATTGCACTATAAAAGAAAATACATTAAAGTAGACATTTTGTTGAAGGAAATATTAGCCAAATAATTCTGCTTATCTTCAGCTTGACACTATGTCAAGATCATTTTAATAATCTTTATTAATATTTTTATTAAAATCTATAATTCTTTGAAAAACTGATTACAATATGGTTTTTGAAGAAAAACTGCTTTTAAATTTCCCTTTGATTACTCCACTAATAAAACATCTTTGAATAATCCTTAATTGTATATTTTAGTGGGTCACTTAATATTTAGGTTGCATTAGATCATGGATCTACACATTTAAAATTCTATATTGTATTTGGGAATAAGGGCTATTTTTTATAAAGTTATATTTTCTTGTCTAAACAAAAATATATTTGTTTCACAATCCAGAAAAAGGAGGGCTAGTCTTTCGTTGCATATCATCATCTTGCTTGCTAAAGGAAGAATATCTTAGAGAACTAGGACCCATTTTCAAAAAGACCAGAGGCTTAATTTCTTGTAACTATTCATGTTCTCTTCAGGAACGTTAGTCATCCAGGTGACAGCAAGTGACGCTGATGATCCTTCAAGTGGCAATAACGCTCGTCTCGTGTACAGCTTACTACAAGGCCAACCATATTTCTCCATTGAACCAACAACAGGTATTCCTAAATGAAATAACGTGCAATTCAACACGATTCTAAGTTGGCAAACATCAGAGCAAAAATTCCCTGCATACAAATGTGTTGTAAAGTGGAGCAAATATTTCCATAAACAAGGAGGTTGTAATGTAATCGTAAGCATTTAATTATTTTTAATTTTTTAGCTGATTTTTCTAAGGTTGGGAGATTAAGCTTTTCACATCCATACCACAGATTATTTGTGTATGGGTTATAAAGCATATCTAAGGTTTATTACAATTTAAAAATATGGGGAAAAGACATTTACAAACAATTGACAAAAAGTTGATACACAGAAAGCCTGCAAGCATATTAAAATTGTGCAGCCTTATTAGTCGTCATGGAAATGCAAATTAAAATCACAGAGTACCACCTGTACACCCAGCCAGAGTGAGGTTAATCCTGACTTTATGTCTGGGTGTGGAAACTTAAAATTAATAGCTCTGTGTTTTATGTACTTCTGATTTACATGAATATAGCATTTGGTTTTCCTATCCTTGCTTCTCCAATTTCTGTTAATCAATTGAATACTTTATAGAATAAATAAAGCAAAAATCTCTCTCTTTATATCTATTAAACACGTAAGAATTATATAACATTAGTTCATTCAACAAATATGACTTCTTTGGTCACTGCAAAGATTAAGTCCACATAGATATGATTATGGTCTCTAAAGGTGAAAAAAAGAAGTACCTAACTAACCACCCATAAATGTGGCAAGTGCCAAAAGCAGTAAAATTCTATGGTTGTTAATGAGACACTTATTATATCCATATTGATGACAAGAAAAGCTTTAAGCAATTAAAGTATGTGTTGGGTCTTTAAGCATTCTTTATTGATTCATTCACTCAGCAAATATTAAATGTCTTAGCCTTTATCAATCAGGTGTCTTGTGAGAATCAGATTCTGAAAAATATGATTTGAATGACTATATTCTTAATTCTCCCAGGATAATACCTAGTTTCTATTATCCTGAATGTATAAGTTAAAGTTATTATAATGCATGAAGTGAATGGATGCCTGAAGACATTAGGTTTTCATTCTCTTACACGATCTTGGTTGAGAAGGGCCAAATATGCAACAGGCGTTGTGTTTACAACATACTACATTTACAGCCGTACAGCACTGCAATATTAAAAAAAAATAATAAAAGGAAACAACAGGAATTCTTTTCTCTTGGAATTTAAATATAAATATTAAGCATTTGCATATTGATAAATACATGCATACCATTTGTGTATATCATGAAGTAAAATAAACAAGGTTCAATAGAAGAAAGTAAGCACTATGTCATATTGTCTGGCAAGGCAGAATACACTGAAAACAGGATGCTGAGCTGAGCCTGTGACCAAAGTGAGGAGTGGAAGGCATTCCAGGTTGTGGGAAATCCCTGAGAAGGGGAACTGTTGAAGCTCTTAGACTACCCAGGCACCAGGGTGAGGAAATACAAGGGGAGGAAGACAGAGTGGGTTGTCTGTGACGTAGGCGAGTGCCGGGTGGCACTCGACCTTCTCAGCCATTTCGAGCATTGTCCTTCCCCCCCAGTCCTCACTGGCTTCTGAAATATTATATATTGAGAAAATTTGCTAAAGCAATTAATTTCATTCGCAGAGGAGCCGTAGAGTGAGCAGCAAGGCAATTGAAAGCCAAAACACACAAGAGTTAAATTTTGGAGTGTGTAAGAGGATCTAGGAATATATTTAAATTTGTTCATTTTAAAGATGAGAAGAAAAGAAAATGAAGTAGGCAATGTTAGTTGAAGCCTCTACACATGGGAAGTGAAGGCCTTTGTGTTCCTCTCAGTCTCCACACCTTTGGATATATAATTCAAAAACTCTAATACTATTCACCTTTGCTAACATCAAATACAATTCTCCACTGAGTCACACCTAGGGAAGACAGTAGCAGCATCTGTTTCATAATATTCTATTGTTTCCATATTGATTACACATACTAGAATACAATTGTGAAACACCAGTCCACAGTTAAAATATCATCATAGTGAAGTCCAATTTATCCTTCTTTTATTTTTGTTCAGGTATCACAGTTTTTAATCAATACCTTTGCCCAGACGTTGTTGAATAGCCATTCTCTTTCTTATATTTGTGTTATGTGTTACCCAAATCTTTACGATTGCATTTCTCCCACCTATTCACCACCTTAAGTTTCTCCTAGGTTTTTTCAATGATGATTAACTTTTTAATAAATAATTTTATAGAAAGTGGACACTTAATACGACAATTTCATGGTCCAGTGTGGGTTTGAATATCTCTGTTGGTAGATTATGAGTAACTGTGAATTGAAGATCAGCCCTTCTTCATATGTTATGACTCTAAATAAATTTTAAACCACAGGTGCACAGTATTTTTTGCATAAATTTAGCTTTTTAATTTACACACATATCCATAATAAACCAACTTCTTCCAAGTTTAGGGAAACAGTTAATTGTAGCACCCTAGTTTTAGGTCAGAGAAGCAAAGCAGAAAAATAAGACTTTCTTCTTCTCTCTCTGTGGTTTATCTTAGCATAGTGTTTTACTAAGGATTTACTACTATTAGTATTGTGATGACTACTCTAAACTCTAGGTAGAGTTGGTGATTAGTTTATTGTCATACTTTTATCTCCAGGGCACCATCTGGCACATTGTAATGATTCAAAAGGTGTCAAACAAGTGATTTTATGTTTAAATTCTTAAGAAATTAACTAGGGAGATGCCATGGTTAATCATGAAATAATAATTGTAGTTTGTTACATTTTTAAAGGAAAAATAAGAATATCTTCTAAAATGGATAGAGAACTGCAAGATGAGTATTGGGTGATTATTCAAGCCAAAGACATGATTGGTCTGCCTGGAGCACTGTCTGGAACTACAAGTGTATTGGTCAAACTTTCTGATGTCAATGACAATAAACCTATATTTAAAGACAGTAAGTAAGAAGTACCCTAACAAACGATTTTTGAAAGTATGGGAAACAGCATAGGCTGAGTCTTGATTTGCCAATGTGTACCCTAACAAATGATTTTTGAAAGTATGGGAAACAGCATAGGCTAAGTCTTGATTTGCCAATGTGTTAAAGCATCTTCTTTCAGATTTAGGATCCTGTGGCTCTCTCCTCAAGAGTAATGTGTTGGCAATTTTTAATTTGTGCCAATCAAGTAAATGATTCTTTTAACTTCCGCACATTGATAGATACACGGTAGCACACTCAAACTCTTGCTTCCTGCAAACAGCAAAATATTACCTTTAAAGTAACATTTCTCCCACTTAAAAAAAAGAGAAAGATCTCACAAGGCACTCTGTGTAGTGACTCGCAATGTGCTTCTAAGGAAATCAAGAATCCCTTTAAAGGAAAATTATATTGAATCTACCCCTTTTTTATTAATTCTAAGATTTATTCTTTAGGATATTATCATTCCTGATGATTTTTTACATTTCAGCATAAATTACAAATGATATATGAGTGACTAATTTTTAATAAGTTTTATGCAAGCTATTTCAGAAAAGTAAAGAAAGAAAGCTTATTTATTTTTATTTGTGTCAATGTATTTCAAATGTAACTGCCATTATTTTTTTTCAATAAAAAGAAAAGAGTCATCTGACACCAGCATGGTTTGTCACAACCAACTATTGTGGCTCCATCATTTTTTTCTTTTTAAAATTATTTTACTCATGTATATTTTGGGCTTCCCTGGTGGCTCAGACAGTAAAGAATCCACTTGCAATGCAGGAGGCCTGAGTTCAGTCCCTGAGTTAAGACAATCTCCTGGAGAAGGGAATGGCTACCCACTCCAGTATTCTGTACTGAAGAATTCCATGGACAGACGAGCCTGGTGGGTTACAGTCCATGGGGTCGTGAAGAGCTGGACTTGACTCAGTGGCTTTCACTTTCATAATTGATTCACAATGTTGTGTTAATATCTACTATACAGCAGAGTGATTCAGTTATACACATATATACATTCTTTTTCATCTTATTTTCCTTTATTATTTATCACAGGGTATTGGATACAGTTCCCTGTGTTTTACAGTAGGATTTGTTTAACCATTCTCTGTATAGCAGTTTTCATCTGTTAGTTCTAAACTTCTAATCCATCCTTTCCCCGACTCCCCATCTCACTTGGCAACCACAAGTCTGTTCTCTGTATCAGTAAGTCTGTTTTTGTTTTGTTCAGTTCAGTTCAGTACAGTCGCTCAGTCGTGTCTGACTCTTTGCAACCCCATTAATCGCAGCATGCCAGGCCTCCCTGTCTACCACCAACTCCCAGAGTTTACTCAAACTCATGCCCATCGAGTCAGTGATGCCATCCAGCCATCTCATCCTCTATCGTCCCCTTCTCCTCCTGCCCCCAATCCCTCCCAGCATCAGGGTCCTTTCCAATGAGTCAACTCTTCGCATGAGATGGCCAAGTATCGGAGTTTCAGCTTCAGCATCAGTCAAAGTTCATTTGTGTCATATTTTAGATTCCACATATAAGTTACAGCATATGGCATTTGTCTTTCTCTTCCCAACATACTTCACTTAGTATAATAATCTGTAGGTCCATACGTGTTGCTGCAGATGTTCTTATTTCATTCTATTTTATGGCTGCATACTTCCGCATCTTTCTATTTCATTTCAACTGTGATTAATGCAATCCAAGTTCATATTCTCAAAAATCAAACTGCTACACTTAGAACTCAACTATTTGCTTTTAGACTCTACTTTCTTCAATTCATGTTTATATTTCTTGGTAATTTTAGGTATCAGAGAATGCCTGAGTAAAATTGAAAGACTTTTTATCAAATATAATTTGGCATTGTTGAAGAACACAATAGAAGATAAATCCATGAATATTGAGAAGCTATGAGTATGAATGGGCTTCCCTGGGGCTCAGACAGTAAAGAAGCTGCCTGCAACGCAAGAAACCTGGGTTTCATCCTTGGGTCAGGAAGATCCCCTGGAGAAGGGAATGTTTACCCATTCTCCCTGGAGAATCCCAAGGACAGAGGAACCTGGCAGGCTATAGCCCATGGCGTCACAAAGAGTTGGACATGATTGACTGACTCACATACACACACACATGAATATGTATAGAAATTTGGAAATTATGTGTAGTGGTGAAAGAACTTTCTAAGATATATTTAAAGAGAAAATAATAAATACTCAAAAAGATATGAGGGAAATGTTTAGACTGCGAAATATAAAGGGAGAGAGAGGTGTATTTAGAGTAAGCAATTAGTGAAAAGAGTGGGTAGGTTTTTTTTCTGACAGCGCATTAAATAAAGGCAGGGTGCTATATTTGTAAGTTCTTTATGTTAATTATCTATGCAAAATATCCTGAATTTTGTTTTTGAAGGTTTATATCGCTTGACTGTCTCTGAATCTGCACCTGTTGGGACGTCTATAGGAAAAATCATGGCATATGATAGTGACATAGGAGAGAATGCAGAAATGGACTACAGCATCGAAGACGATTCAAGAACATTTGACGTCATTACCAATAATGAGACCCAAGAAGGAATAATTATACTAAAAAAGGTAGGTGCATTAAAGTTGTTTCTTTTGCATAATAATGCAAAATCAAATCAGAAATACATATAATTATTTTGTGTAACCAGTTAGTGTTTGTTTCAATTAAGTAATTAAATTAAGACTCAGTGATTTACAGTTTACAGAACAAAGGAAAGATATGTGCACTTTTAAAAAAATTCTAAGATGTTTCATTTTTTAGAATATTAACATATATGATTATTGTCTACATTTTAGCATAAATTACAAATCATACTTTAAAACTAGCTAATTATCAGTTTTGTGCAAGCTACTTCTGAATAAATTTTTTTAAAAGTTCAGTTACTTATATTTCCATTGATATATTTCAGATATAACTGAGGAGAGAGTTACTACAGAGCTCCTTGAATTACACTGTAGGAGAGGTTTTGAAAAAGATTTTAAAGAGGACAAATTTAAAGATTTTAAGAGGACAAACTTTTCAAAAATATCTTAAATAACAGGAAATTAATTCTCAACTCCCTATTTATACTCAGAAAAGTATAGTTTTAATCCTAAAAAAGAAACTAATTATTAACCAAATACATTTTGTAATAGATGTAAATAACAAAATACACATAACATAGGGATTTTCTCCACAACTACTAAGTATTTAATGACAATCTCATAGGGATCCAAGAACATAAGTAGTAAAAACCTAACTGGAAAGCACCTGAGACTTAATTTAACAACAAAACCTTTCTTTTCCCCTAAGTAATTCCTTGGGTTTTCTGTGTATACTGTATTACTTTGCAGAAAGTGAACTTTGAGGACCAGAACCACTATCGTATTAGAGCAAAAGTTAAAAACCCCCAAGTTGATGAGCAGCTCAGGGCATACCACACTGAAGCTTCCACCACTGTCATCAAGATCCAGGTGGAAGATGTTGATGAGCCTCCTGCTTTCCTCCTCCCATATTACATCTTTGAAATCTTTGAAGAATGCCCTCATGGATCCTCTGTAGGCACGGTCTCTGCCACTGATCCTGATCAGAGGAAATCTCCTATTGGGTATGTCTGGAAGCCCAGCTTCGCATTGATAAATGAGGGAACACAGATTAGCTTGAAAATAAAATTTTTTATAAGTGGAACAAGGATATATCTAGACCTATATTTCTCTCTATGGTCACTTATAAAATTTGCAACAGTTTAAGGAAGTCAAAACAGGAAACCTCACTATTGGTTAAGCTGCAAATAAATAAGCACTTGCAAATGTGAACAAGAGAGAGGCGGTGCACAGAAATTCAGTGCAATCAACTCTATTAATTGGGATGGGGATGTGAGGGAAAAGAAACCCTTGATTATGCCAAGTCAGAGCAGAAACAAAGTTGATGACAATGTGGTTCATACAAATAGTATTTGATTAAGTTAAAGTAAAAGTCGTTCAGTCATGTCTGACACTTTGCGACCCCATGGACTTTTATACAGTCCATGGTACTCTCCAGGCCAGAATACTGGAGTGGGTAGCCTTTCCCTTCTCCACGGGATCTTCCCAGCCCAGGGGTTGAACCCAGGTCTCCCGCATTGTCAGCTATTCTTTACCATTTGAGCCACCAGGGAATGATATTCAAAAGTTAACCAAGCTTTTACAAGGTAACTTTAAAGGCACACAAATGAGTCCAATCAGTTAGAAATAAGTTTTTGTGTTGCAATTAAACTATATTTACCATCCATTTAATTAGTCTGTTACATTCATGTAATATATTTTCTCCTTGTTTTTTAAAAAATTATTCTCCTTGTAGTCCTCATTAAAGATAAAAGCAAAAGCTGTTACTACATTTGACTGTTGTCACATTTTTCTCATGTATGTTACATAATATTTCACATATAATCATCTAACTTTAATGCTTGTGTATTGTTTTTTTTATGCCATATTTTTAGCTATGTTTTTACTCATCATTATCTCTGATAGCTCAGTTGGTACAGAATCTGTCTGCAATGCAGGAGATCCTGGTTCGATTCCTAAGTCAGGAAGATCTGCTGGAGAAGGGATAGGCTACCCACTCCAGTATCTTGAGCTTCCCTGGTGTTTCAGGCAGTAAAGAATCCTCCCTCAATGTGGGAGACCTGGGTTTGATCCCTGGGTTAGGAAGACCCCCTGGAGAAGGAAGAAGCTACCTACTCCAGTATTCTGGCCTGGAGAATTCCATGGACAGAAGAGCCTGGCAGGCTACAGTCCATGGAGTTGCAAAGAGTTTGACATGGACTGAGCGACTTACACTTTCATAAATCATTCATCATTCATTGCCTTATTTACACAACTGAGATTAGATACTTAAATTGTTTCTACAATGTGTCATTATAAATGATGACATAATGAAAACTTTAATCATGAAAGCATTTGTTAAGTTATGTGTTCTTTAGTATTGTCAGAAAAACAAGCAGTTTAACAGACATGCTATTTAAAATATAAACAACATACTGTGCTTTGATTATATACACACACACGTATATTGGAAGTCTTCCCTAGTGGCTCAGACAATAAAGAATTTGCCTGCAATCCAGGAGACCCAGGTTGGATCCCTGGGTTGGGAAGATCCCCTGGAGAAGAAAATGGCAGCCCACTCCAGTATTCTTGCCTGGAGAATCCCGTGGACAGAGGAGTCTGGCAGGCTACCGTCCATGGAGTGGAGTCACAAAGAGTCCAACATGACTGAACAACTCACACAAGCACACATATACTACATATATACTTATATTCATTACTAAATTTACTGCTAATAAATAGGAGCTATATCTACATGTTAGAAGGCAGCATTTTGTGATTAGGAGTTTCAGTGGGAAACTGGAGCATTGTCTGTCTTTAAAATTTAAATAACCTTCTTCTTTGTATCAGTTGCCCTTCCAAAGAGCAAAGCAATACCCAGCATCTTAGTATATGGAAGCCTGTATAATTCTCTGGACTATAAATATGGAAAATAGATGAATAAGGGAAGGTGGTGGAGGAAAACGTGTATTAATAGTTGTCTTAAGGAGTTTAGTGTGCTGGGAGTTAGGACCTCGAAATGATCTGTAATAAAAACTCCATCGTAAAGTTATAAGAAACTGCATAAGAAGTCTTCCCGAAATTTTTCATCTTATCCCTATTCTCTATATTACTGCATTGTTTAGATGACAGATAGAAGGGATGAATATTTTTGCCACTACTGTGGATGATTCATTCCTTGGACATTGTTAAAATTTCCTTTCTAACTAAATCTAGAGTCAAATCTTGTAATTTTTATAAATATGGGAATGGCAGCAAAATCTTTTCTGTCCTAAAAAGAAGAGCAAGTAAATTTAAGCAAAAAAAAAAAAAAAAAAGAAAGAAAGAAAATTAAAAACTTTAGAGTAGAAACAGTGAAATTGAAAATAGAGATATACAATGGAATAATAGCTGGTTCTTCCAAAACACCAGTAGAAATTATCCTTCTAACCAGACTACCAAGGGGAAAAACAGAAGAGACAAAAGTTACCATTATCAGAAATGAAGGAGGGAATGCAGTTGTTGAACCTGTAGACATTAAACAGTATGTTTTATTATAAGTATTATATTATTATTATTATAAGGAGTATTATATTATAATTATTATAAGTATTTTAAGGAGATACTGAGTATTTAAGGAGATACTGAGTATTATATTATTATAATATATTATAGTATTATATTATTAGGAGATACTGAGTATCTCCTATATTATTATAGTATTATATATATTATATTAAGTATTATAAGGAGATACTGAGAACAACTCTATGTCTATGAATTCAGACCAATTACTTGAAAGAGAAAAACTGCCTGCATTCACAGCAAAAGATAAATAATCTGAGTAGTCAGGCTTGTGAGAAACAGTCTAGCTCACAAGCTGGAAGCAAGTTTGTGTTTCATTCAAGAATGACAAGGATTTCTTTCACCAGGGGAAGAAGCTGCCTTTAAACATCTTTCACCTGAATCACAGACTTAGGGAACAGACTTGTAGTTGCCAGGGGGATAGCTGGAGGAAAGGGATAGTTAGGGAGTTTGGGATGCACATGTACACACTTCTATATTTAAAGTGTATAACCAACAAGGAGCTGGTGTATAGCACCACTGTCCATGGGATTCTCCAGGCAAGAATACTGGAGTAGGTTGCCATTTCCTTCCCCAGGGAATCTTCCCAACCCAGGGATTGAACCCAGGTCTCCTGCACTGGAGGCAGATTCTTTACTGACAGAGCCACCACGGAAGCCCCATAGCACAGGGAACCCTGCTCAATGTTATGTGACAGCCTGTATGGGAGGGGGGTTTGGGGGAGCAAGGGTACATGCATATATATGGCCGAATCATTTCCCTCTTCACCTGAAATTATCACAACATTCTTTGTTAATTGGCTATACTCCAATACAAAGTTAAAAGTTTTTTAAAAAAACCAAATCCTCTATTACTTGTGCATAAAAGCACACTTAAAAGCATCCTTGAAAGATCTGGTGGAGTTGCACCTACTTGGGAAGATTTAGCCTTTGTTATGGGCTTGGCTTTTATGTGTCTGTTCTTCTTCTGGGAGATGGGAAGAGTACTTTTGTAGAGGTGTATGAAGATTAAGAACAGACTATAAAGGCATACTTATATGCATGGAGAAATCATTTGTTTATATCTTTCTGTCAGGAGCCCTTAGCAGTGAGAAAACATTGAATAACCACATTCTCTTCACTCAGCACTTTTAGTGGAATGAAGAGTCTTTAAAAAGGAATTGCAAAGCAAACCAAAGATTAATCTGAACATCTAAACTTTACGTTTTAGGCTTTTTAGTCCATGCTCTTTCTAATATGTATTACACACTTATTTCTTAAATGGTGAAGTGAAGTAAGTGAAAGCCGCTCAGTCATGTCTGACTCTTTGTGGTGCTGGAGAAGACTGTTGAGAGTCCCTTGGACTGCAAGGGGATCAAACCAGTCAATCCTAAAGGAAATCAACCCTGAATATTCATTGGAAGGACTGATGCTGAAACTGAAACTCCAATATGTTGGCCACCCGATACAAAGAGCCGACTCATTAGAAAAGACCCTGAAGCTGGGAAAGATTGAAGTCAGGAGAAGGGGATGACAGAGGATAAGATGGTTGAATGGCATTAGCGATTTAGTGGACATGAGTTTGAGCAAGTTCTGGGAAATGGTGAAGGATAGGGAAGCCTGGCATGCTGCCGTTCATGGGGTCACAAAGAGTCAAACACAACTGAGCAACTGAACAACTGTTTCATTTTGCCAAAAAAATCTAAGTAGGAAATGTGACCACTTGTGGATATGTAAGCAAATTGCTTATAAAGATTTAACAATAAGCAGAGTTAAAACTGAATTTCCTTAAAGCTTAATTCTCTGTAGTTTCTATTTTAATCTCCCCCTGAACACCAACCTACAAATTAGTGTGATATTTTTAGGGATCTGTCAATTCAAAATTAAAATATTCTCATCTACTGCCACAGAACATGGCAAACCTCACTGATGTCTCATCAAAGTCTTCAGGAATATATATGCAGTTAGAAGCCATCATTGAACTCTAGTTATTACTCTTCTTTAATTTTTATTATTAATCATTTGCAAGCAGATAAGACATGCTGAGTATTTCAAAGACTTCTTTCATTGTGGAATTTGAGATAATTTCCCAGGCTTTTGCATGAGAGAATGTTATTATCTGACTTCTTTCCAATAATGACCTAATATACCTACTATCTTTACTTCCTCTCTTTTAGGATATGCATACACGTATAACATATAGTTTATTTTTATTAGGACTTCCCTGGTGGCTCACTTGGTAAAGAATCTGCCTGCAATGCAGGAGACCACCTTCCTGAAAGAGACCAGGGTTCGATTCCTGGGTTGGGAAGATCCCCTGGAGAAGGGAATGGCAACCCACTTCAGTATTCTTACCTGGAAAATCCCATGGACAGTGGGCTACAGTCCATGAGAGTCATAAGAATCATACATGACTTAGGGAAAACACTATCAAGTTATTCCCTTTAAACAGAAAAAAAGAACATTTCTCATATGTCAAAAATCAAGTAATTATAATGTGATGCACAGATTTAGAAAGCAGCTATGTGGTACAAGAAGGAGACTCAGCAGCCTACAGTGAGGATTTGTGTTACATTGTCTCAAAGAGGGGAAAAATGTATTACAAGCTTTAATCTTTACCTGCATTTATTTGTACTTCTCTTCATTTTGCAAAAGACATTTTGCCATTTCTTTTTAACCAAGTCATTTACTTGTTAAAATTCTCTCTTGGGAATGAGAGTGAGTGGTGTGTCCAGATTTGGCAGACATCATTTGAAAATTAGAGTTTTTTCAGGTTTTTCTCCTCTGTCTCCATTGAGTTGAATATACATGTAGAAATTACTTTTTTGAAATTTTTCAGCATTATACTAGCTCTCTAGAATGTAGATTTGATATCCTTTTGCTTAAAAAAAACAATGTGTAGTCTTTAAAGTATGTTGTACAGAGAAAATAATACTTCTAAGAAATTATTTGTGTCTGTGTGTGCAGATACTCTATTGCCAGAAGCGAGGTGTTCAGTGTTGATGACAATGGCACAATCTTTACAACTAACCGACTTGATCGAGAGACTAGTGCTTGGTACAACCTAAGTGTTACAGCCACGGAAAAATGTAAGTATTCATTTGAGAACCATATATTGGTTCACTGTATTTTTTAACACATCCAATAATCTCTAAACATAGGGACAAAAGGTAGGTTAAAGTGTTGCTGAAATTAGAATTAAACACTATTTTATATATCAATTCATGCAAGTGTATATAATTTATTATTTAAAAGTTAACAGCTTGTTCATTCTTACCACAGCTTATTTATATACTTACCACAAAATATCTCTATTTTATTATGGCAATACATAACATTTAATACAAGAAATGAATCATAGAAAATTCAGAAAAACATAAGAAATAAATCCAAGTCACTTGAAATTCTAAAATCTTTAATTAATTTTAGGCTCTTACAATACATTTTAAATCATTTTTTTTAAACATTGAATATAAATTTCGCAAGTTTTTTTTCAAATTGGACATGTAAAATATTGCCCAGCGAAATGTGTCCAAATAAAATTCATGATGCTGTGCTAATGGTCACGTCTTCAATAATCAGTAGTGACTAGGTATTTTTCCATTTTCAGGTTTCAAAACATAGATAAAATTATCCAGTTTACCAGTTAATGTCTTCAAAATTTTAATTAATCAGTTATTAAATTAATCAAGCTCAAAAGAATAGAAAGAACACAATGGAAAAGACTATCAAAATCATCACTATTGTAGTCATGGATTTTGTATAATACAGTAAAGGATTCAGTTTGTGAATTTGAAATGTATCAGAATGCATCCTTTCCAAACTGATTTTACATAGAATTTTAATAATCATGTTTACCTTCTTGGCTTGCTCTTTGAAAGTCTTTAAACACATATCTTACTCCTCACTTTATTGAGAAGTTTGCTGATGAAATGCTGGAATGGAAATCATCTCTTGTGTATTTTGTTATACACTGAGTGGCTCTTTGGCACCCAGGAAGATTGGGTCTGAGTCTTGAATTTTCTGTTTAACTAAACACTAAACGAATGGGAGCAAATGTTGCAAGGGAATAAATGTCTGCTTCACAGAAGAAATGCCAAAGCTTTTGGTGTCAGAAATCACAAGAATGTTTAGCCTAAAATCAAGAAGCTTTTATTCACTGGATATTTTGGAAGAAAAAATTTATCACTGTTTACAAAGCTATTAAAAAAAGAATTCAAATTAATTCAAAGGATGAGTGAACATCTTTGAAAAATGTGTTTCTCAATGAAGTAGTTTTCAACTGTTAATGTTTTAATGAAATTTATGTAAATAATTTATGTAATTTTATGTAAATAATTTAAAATATGTTTTAATGAATTTATGTAAATAATTATCCACTGTAATCTTATTTTATATATAAGAACTTAACTTATTTTATATATAAGAACATTTCATTAACTTCTATTAAATTAGAAGTACCACAATTTATGTTATTAAAAAGCAGTGTCTTTAAAATTGATTATGTGTATTCTAAGACACAAATATTGTAAAAAAAATTATAAAACAAAATTTATAAATAAAAGAAGACTAAAAATATGATTAAGGAAAAAATTCCTGAGAAAACAAACTGAAAATAAACAATATATTTATATTACATGAAATTTATTACTGAGAAGTTAATCACTGTTCCAGAAATAAGTGATTAGAAATGTTATCAAGTTTAGAAATTACATAGCTATTGCTGATCTGCTTCTTCTGCTATAAAGTCCATTTTCTTAGAGTAAAAAAAATTATTTTAAACTCATCTTTGAATATATATTTTGTAAAATGTCTGTTTCATTTTAAGGGAACTTGCTTAGCAAGAACTTATGTAACACCAAGCATCCAATTTTCATGTATTTTTTCCCTCTATCTCTTGATTCATTTTAATCCACATTATTAAACTCACTTTAGAACAATTTTGGAGAAAATAATTGTAAGTGCCAATTTTTTATGGTAATATTGACATCAAAAATAATTTTTGACCCATTTAAGTCACTTAAGACATATTAATATAAACAAAACACTCAAATAGTGGAAAACAGAGCTTCATATAAAATTGTTACATAAAGCACTTGTTGCATGCATTATCTGGAAGGCCGTGACATGTCAGTTGTGCTGATTATAGGAAAGACATGTTCCAAATTAACATGTGTTTTCCTGGCAAACGAAGTCCACTGTGTGCTTAGTCTTTTTCCTGGAAAGTTTCCCAAATTAAGCACCAAGCTATTCATCAACATGCCAGCTAAGTGAGCTGTCGGGGGAGTTTGCAATTTCCTCAGCTGTGTCTCACCAACAGCAGAACTTTGAAGCAATGGACAGACCATTGTTACAGCTCAGTATATTTTGGCAAGCAAAGGAAAATACATCCTCAAGCAAGGAGTGAGGGTGGGTCAACCCAAAAGACGCAAAGAGAAGAGAAGCCCCCGGCTCAATTTTGGCTCCTCTTTTTTTATTGCGCTAGCCAGGAGGGCTATTTGTTTTACCTGGGGTTCTCACTCCGGTCCTGAGACCTTCCTTTGTTCTATTTTCATGGGTTTTTCCCCTTTTTCTTCTTTTAGCCACTGCCATTCTGGACTCATTTTCCCTATTCTAACTACCTAACAGAATAAAACAACTAACTACTTTAAAATGAAGCTGCAAAGATATGTGTATGGTTTGTATAGTCATGTCAAAGGTTTAATTTGAACTTAATTTATTTTTATTTTTAAATTTTTTAAATTTTAAATTGAAACATATTTGCTTTACAGAATTTTGTCATACATCATACAAGAATCAGCCATAGTATACCCATGTCCCCTCCCTCCCAAACCTCCCTCCCATCATCCTTCCCAATCCACCCTTCAGCCTGTCGCAGAGCCCCTGTTTGAGTTCCCTGAGTCTTATAGCAAATTCCCATTGACTATCTGTTTTACATATGGTATTGTAAATTTCTGTGTTACTTTTTCCTTATATCCCCGCTTCTCCCTCCTCTCCTCCCACCTTGTCCATAGATCTGTTCTCTATGTCTGTTTCTCCATTGCCACCCTGAAAATAAATTCATCAGTGCCATCTCTTCAGATTCCATATATATGTCATATATATGATGTTTATATTTCTCTTTCTGACTGACTTCATTCTGTATAATAGGCTCTAGTTTCATCCACCTCATTAAAACAGATTCAAATGTGTTCCTTTTCAAGGCTGAGTAGCATTCGATTGTGTATATATACCACACCTTCTTTATCCATTCATCTGTTGATGAACATCTAGGTTGCTTCCATGTGCTCGCTATTGTAAATAGAGCTGCAGTAACATTGGGGTACATGTGTCTTTTTCAGTTTTGGTTTCCTCAGGGTATATGCCTAGGAGTGGGATTGCTGGGTCATATGGTGATTTTATTCCTAGCTTTTTAAGGAGTCTCCATATCGTCTTCCATAGTGACTGTATCAGTTTACATTCCCACCAGCAATGCAAGATTGTTCTCTTTTCTCTACACCCTCTCCAGCCTTTATTCTTTGTAGACTTCTTGATGATAGCCATTCTGACTGGTGTGAGGTGGTATCTCATTGCAGTTTTGATTGCTTTTCTCTGATAATGAGTGATGTTGATCATCTTTTCGTGTGCTTGTTAGCCATCTGTATGCATTCTTTTGATAAATGTCTCTTCAGATCCCTTTCCCACTTTTTGTTTGGGTTGTTTGGTTTTTGGTATTGCGTTCTATAAGCTTCTCGTATATTTTGGAAATTAGTTCTTTATTGGTTGTTTCTTTTGCTATTATTTTTTCCCATTCTGTGGGTTGTCTTTTCACCTTGTTTGTAGTTTCCTTTGTTGTGCAAAAGCTTTTAAATTTAATTAGGTCCCACTTGTTTATTTTTGTTTTTTTTTACATTACTCTAGGAGGTGGATCATAGAAGATCTTACTTTGATTTATGTCATTGAGTGTTGTGCTTATGTTCTCCTCTAAGAGTTTCACATTTTCTGGTCTTACATTTAGGTCTTTAATTCATTTCTGAGTTTATATTTGTGTATGGCATTAGGTAGTGATATAATTTCATTCTTTTGTCACATAGCTGTCCAGTTTTCTCAGCACCACTTATTGAAGAGGCTGTCTTTGACCCATTGTATATTCTTGCATCCTTTGTCAAAAATAAGTTACCCATAGATGTGTGGGTTTATCTCTGGGTTCTCTATCTTGCTCCATTGGTCTATATTTCTGTGTCTGTGCCAGTACCATAGGTCTTGATGACTGCACCTTTGCAGTATAGTCTGAAGTCAGGAAGGTTGATTCCTCCAGCTCCATTCTTCTTTCTTAAGACTGCTTTGGCTATTTGGAGTCTTTTGTTTTTCCATATGAATTGTGAAATATTTTGTTCTAGTTCTATGATAAAAAGCCATTGGTAATTTGATAGGGATTGCACTGAGTCTGTAGATTGCATTTGGTAGTATAGTCATTTTCACAATATTGATTCTTCCCACCCAGGAACAAGGAATATCTCTCTATCTGTTTATTTCTTTCACCAGTGTCTTAGAGTTTTCCTTATACAGGTCTTTTGTTTCCTTAGATAGGTTTATTCCTAGATATCCTATTCCTTTTGTTGCAATGGTGAATAGTATTGATTCCTTAATTGCTGTTTATGATTTTTCATTGTTAGTATATAGGAGTGCAAGTGATTTCTGTGTATTGACCTTGTATCCCACGACTTTGCTGAATTCACTGACTAGCTCTAGTAATTTTCTGATAATTTCTTTTGGGCTTTCTATGTTTAGTATCTTGTCATCTGCAAACAGTGAGAGTTTTACTTCTTTTCCAATCTGGATTCCTTTTATTTCTTTTTCTTCTCTAACTGCTGTAGCTAGGACTTCCAAAACTATGTTGAACAATAGTGGTGAGAGTGAACACCCTTGTCTTATTCCTGACCTTAGAGGGAAAGTTTTTAGTTTTCACCATTGAGAATAATGTTTGCTGTGGGCTTTTCATGCATGGCCTTTACTATGTTGAGGGAGGTTCCTTCTCTGCCTATTTTTTGAAGAGTTTTTACCATAAATCGATGCTGGATCTTGTCGAAGGCTTTTTCTGGATCTATTGAGATGATCATATGGTTTTTATCTTTCAATTTGTTGTTATGGTGTATCATGTTGATTGATTTGCATATATTGAAGAATCCTTGAATCTGGAATAAACCCTACTTGAAAATGGTGCATGAACTTTTTAATGTGTTGTTGGATTCTGTTTGCTAGAATTTTGTTGAGAATTTTTGCATCTATATTCATCAGTGATATTGGCCTATAGTTTCCTTTTTTTTAATATTGTCTTTTCCTGGTTTTGGTATCAGGGTGATTGTGGCCTCATAGAATGAGTTTGGAAGTGTTCCTTCCTCTGCAATTTTGGAAGAGTTTCAGAAAAATAGGCATTAGCTTTTCTCTGAATGTTTGATAGATTTCCCCTGTGAAGTGATCTGGCCCTGGGCTTTTGTTTTAGGAGAGATTTTTGATCATTGCTTCAAGTTCACTGTTTGTAATTGGGTTGCTCATAATTTCTATTTCTTCCTTTTTCAATCTTGGGAGGCTCATTTTTTCTAAGTATCTGTCCATTTCCTCTAGGTTGTCCATTTTGTTAGTATATAGTTACTCATAATATTCTCTTATGATCCTTTATATTTCTGTGTTACCTGTTGTAATCTCTTCTTTTTCATTTCTAATTTTATTGATTGGATTTTTCTCCCTTTTTTGTCTTGATGAGTCTGGCTAGTGTTTTGTCAATTTTTTTAATCTTCTCAAAGAACCAGCTTTTAGTTTTATTAATCTTTAATATTGTTTCCTTCATTTCTTTGTCATTTATTTCTGCTCTGATTTGTATGCTCTCCTTCCCTCTGCTGACTTTGGGGGTTTTCTGTTCTTCTTTTTCCAGCTGTTTTAGATGTAGAATTAGGCTGTCTATTCAATGTTTTGCTTGCTTCTTGAGGTATGATTGTATCACTATAAACCTCCCTCTTAGAACTGCTTTGCTGAGTCCCATAGGTTTTGGGTCATCATAATTTCATTGTCATTTGTTTCTAGGAATCCTTTGATTTATTTTTTTATTTCTTCAGTAACTTCTTTGCTATTTAGTAATGTATTTTTTAATCTCCATGAGTTTGTGTTTTTTGCTGTTTCTTTTTTTTTTCCCTGTAGTTGATATCTAATCTCATAGTGTTGTGGTCAGGGAATATACTTGATACAATTTCAATTTTCTTAAATTTACTGAGGCTTGATTTATGGCCCAAGATGTGTTCTATGCTGGAGAATGTTCCATGTGCACTTGAGAAGAAGTGTATTCTTCTGCATTTGGGTGGAAAATCCTGAAGATATCATTTAGGTCCATTTGGTCTAATGTTTCATTTAAGGTTTGTGTTTCCTTATTGATTCTCTGTTTTGATGATCTATCCATTGATGAAAGTGGGGTATTAAAGTCCCCCACTATTATTGTGTTGCTGTTGATTTTTCTTCTTATGTCTATTAGTGTTTGCCTTATGTATTGAGGTGCTCTTATGTTGACTGTATGGACATTTACATTTGTTATGTCTTCTTGGATTGATCCCTAGATCATTATGTAGTGTCCTTCTTTGTCTCTTATAATATTCTTTATTTTAAAGTCTATTTTGTCTGAAATAAGGATTGCCACTCCAGTTTTCTTTTGGTTTCCATTCACATGAATATCTTTATTCATCCTTTCACTTTGTGTATGTGTCTGTATGTGTCTCTAGGTCTGAAGTGGGTCTCCTGTAGGCAGCATATATATGGGTCTTGTTTTTGTATCCATTCAGTCAGTCTCTATCTTTTGGTTGGTGCATTTCATCCATTTACATTTAATGTAATTATTGATACATATGTTCCTATTGGCATTTTCTTGATTGTTTTGGACTTGTTTTTGTAGGTCTTTCCTTTCTTCTGTGTTTACTGGCTATGTAAGTCCCTTTAGTGTTTGTTGCAAAGCTGGTTTGGTGGTGCTGAATTCTCTTAATTTCTGCTTGTTTGTAAAACTTTTGATTTCTGGGCCAATTTTGAATGAGATCTTTGCTGGGTATAATAATCATGGTTGTAGATTTTTTTCTTTCAGTACTGTAAGTATACCCTGCCATTCCCTTCTGGCCTGTAGAGTTTCTGCAGAAAGATCCACAGTTAATTTTATGGGTTTTCCCTTGTATGTTATTTGTTGCTTTTCCCTTGCTGCTTTTAATATTCTTTCTTTGTGCATAATCTCTGCTAGCTTGATTAAAATGTGTCTCAATGAGTTTCTCCTTTGGTTTAAACTGTAGGGGACTCTCTGCACTTCTTGGACTTGATTGACTATTTCCTTTCCCATGTTGGGGAAGTTTTCAGCTATAAATTCTTCATAAATTTTCTCAGTACCTCTTTTTTTCTTGTTCCTCTGGGACTCCTATAACTCAAATATTGGTGCATTTAATATTATCCCAAAGGTTTCTGAGGTTTTTCTCAATTTTTTTTATTCCTTTCCCTTTATTCTGCTCTTAAGCAGTTGTTTCCACCATTCTATCCTCCAGCTCACATCTCTATTCCTCTAAGTTATTCTGCTATTGGGTAATTGTGTTATTTATCTCTGTTTGCTTATTCTTTAATTCTTCTATGTTCTTGGTGATTGTATTAACTGTGCTAAGTGCTTCTTGCATTTTCTCAATTTTATTTTCAAGTTTTAGGAGTATCTTTAATTATCATTATTCTGAATTCCCTTTCAGGGAGATTACATTGTTTATTTGGTCTTGTGAGTTTCTACCTTTCTCTTTCATTTATGTTGTATTTCTCTCTATTTTCACCATTTTTTTTTTCTAACTTGCTCTTCTTGAGTTCTCCTTTCCCCAGGCTTTTGGGTAATATTACTTCAAGCTGGTTTTAGAAAAGGCAGAGGAGCCAGAGATCAAATTGCCAACATCTGACAGATCATCAAAAAAGCAAGACAGTTCCAGAAAAACATCTATTTCTGCTTTATTGACTATGCCAAAGCCTTCGATTGTATGGATCACAATAAACTGGAAAATTCTGAAAGAGATGGGCATACCAGACCAGCTGACCTGCCTCTTGAGAAACCTGTATGCAGGTCAGAAAGCAACAGTTAGAACTGGACATGGAACAACAGACTGGTTCCAGATAGGAAAAGGAGTATGTCAACACCCTGCTTATTTAACTTATATGCAGAGTACATCATGAGAAATGCTGGGCTGGAGGAATCAGAAGCTGGAATCAAGATTGCTGGGAGAAATACCAATAACCTCAGATATGCAGAAGACACCACCCTTATGACAGAAAGTGAAGAACTGAAGAGCTTCTTGATGAAAGTGATAGAGGAGAATGAAAAAGTTGGCTTAAAGCTCATCCTTAGAAAACTAAGATCATGGCATCTGGTCCCATCACTTCATGGGAAATAGATGGGGAAACAGCAGTAACAGTGTCAGGCTTTATTTTTTGGGGCTCCAAAATCACTGCAGATGGTGACTACAGCCATGAAATTAAAAGACACTTACTCCTTGGAAGGAAAGTTATGACCAACCTAGATAGCATATTAAAAAGCAGAGACATTACTTTGTCAACAAAGTTCCGTCTAGTCAGGGCTATGGTTTTTCCAGTGTTCATGTATGGATGTGAGAGTTGGACTATAAAGAAAGCTGAGCACTGAAGAATTGATGCTTTTGAACTGTGGTGTTGGAGAAGACTCTTCAGAGCCCCTTTGACAGCAAGGAGATCCAACCAGTCCATCCTAAAGGAGATCAGTTCTGGGTGTTCATTGGAAGGACTGATGTTGAAGCTGCAACTCCAATATTTTGGCCACCTGATGCGAAGAACTGACTCATTGGAAAAGACCCTGATGCTGGGAAAGATTGAGGGCAGGCTGAGAAGGGGAAGGCAGAGGATGAGATGGTTGAGTGGCATCACCAACTTGATGGACATGGGTTTGGGTGGACTCTGGGAGTTGGTGATGGACAGGGAGGCCTGGCGTGCTGCGGTTCATGGGGTCGCAAAGAGTCAGACATGACTGAACTGAACTTCTTCCTTTGATTTTTGCCCTTGGAGGGAAATGTTGGTTGAGTAGTTTGTGTTGATTTCTTATTGGGGGTGACTTGTGCCTGTGTTCTAGTGTGAGAAGGTCACATATGTAATTACAGAAATACTGGGACATAAAGACACACACTTCCACACATACAGTTATAACCAAAGCATTCTAAAGAAAAGAGTGCAGGAGATTGACTTGGTGAGCAAGGGAAACCACAGGTGATATCAACCAATTGAAAGAAGAGCTAATTAAAGCTCAATCTGGAAATCGGAGCATGAGCAGAGGGCCAACTGGGAAACATAGCATAGAGAGCTCATCAGTTTAACCTACTTGGTGAAAGAAGAAAGAGTGAAGGGAAAAATGGAGAATAAAAAAAGAGAGAGAAAAAAGAAAGAGAAGGGAAGGAAAAGAAAAGTAAGGGGTGGAGAAGAGGATTTTAAAAATTTTAAAAAGAGAAGAAAAATAGAGCAAATATTAATAGACATGTGTGGAAAAGATTTATATATATTCAGAAATAGCTACAGCCGGTAAAGAACAGTAGGAAAAGCATTGAATATATCCAAAACAAGATTCCCCCCCAAAACAACAACAACAACAAAAAACAAACAAAAAAAACAACTCATCAAGAAAGGAAAAAAAAAGTGAGAAGAAAAAAGAAAAAAAAAAAAAAACCTAAAATGAATGTTTTTCTTGCCTTTTTTTTTTTTTTACAAGAAACACAAAGAAGAAAACTCCACAGCACCGCAAAAGGCTATAAACCGTGTAATTTACTAAAAAAAAAAAAAAAAAAACAGAAAAAAAATCTTAAAAAAAATTTTTTTTAAAACAAGGAAAACTCCACAGCAACACAAAACGCTAACGTGATGGTGGAAACATCTTGGGGAATAAGCAGTGTGATTTATAAAAAGAAAGAATCTTAAAATGATTTTTTTTTTTTTAAGAAGAAATTCAAAGAGGAAAACCTCACAGCGCCAGTAAATGCTAGTGTGAAGGTGGAGATATGTTGGGGGAATAAACAGTGTGATTAGTAAGAGAAAAAGAAAGTAAGAAAGAAAACAAACAAAAAAAAGAAACAGGAAAAAAAATTAATAAATAATGGGTTTTCAAGGTCGTAACTCTTGGTTGTGGAGTTCGCCTCTGTGGATGGTGTTGGGTCAGCTCCTGTGATGTTCTCCTGGTTGGCGGATCTTGTGCCTGTGTTCTGGTTGATGGGGCTGGATCTGGTCTCTCTGAAGGCCAGTGTCCAGTAGTAGGTTTTGGAGCGTCTATGGGTGCAGTATGCCTTTGGCCGGCTGTTACCGCTTTCAGGGTGTTAGGCGCGTCTATTTCCGCAGCTGCTTCAAAGTGGCCCTCTCAGCATAACTGCAGTGCCGCCAGCCCCCTGCTTGCCCCTTGGATCCTTGCCGGTGCTTCTGTTCCCCTTTCCCGCCCTGCGCTGCTGGCCGAAACTTGCTAGGTAGGTGCTTGCGTGGGTCCTTCTGCGTCGCGGCGACTCGTTGGGCTTCGCTCACCCTCTGCGTCGTGGGGCTAGTGCGGACTTGTTTTGGCTCCCCGTGCCCGTTCTCTGCATCGCGGGGTTTATGTGCACTTCTTTCGTCTCACTTTCTACACTCTTTGTCGCGGGCGGGTATTTGTTCTTCTTCCGGCTCTGCGAAGGGTTGTGTGCGCTGCCCAAGTTTGCAAGCCTCCCCTCTGTCGGCACCCCAGTCCTGCCCTTTGCCCCGGCTGTGTTTGTCCGCCGGCTACCTGGGCCCGCCCTCTCTGCTGCAAGGGTTGTGTGCGCCCCCTTGGGTTTGTCTGCAGCACCACTCTTGGTTCCCCGAGCCTGTTGGGGGTCACAGTCCGGGAGTTGTTAATGGGCTGAGAAGTACAGCTTTCTCTGTTTACTGCCCTCCAAGTCCCTGCTTTGCCTGATTTTCCAAGACTTCGCAGCTCCCCTTTGGGCCCGCCTGTGAGGGAGATTCCCAGTGCGCGGGAACTCTGTTTCAGGGCTCCCTCCCTCCCTTGGGGCACAAGCTCCTGCCGAGAATTTCTTCTTCTTTTCTCTTTTTTTTGTCTCCCTTCCCTCTCCTACTTCATTGGAGGCCTGGGGTCTTCTGCAGTCGCCTAGAGGTTGCTTTGTAGAAGTTGTTCCATATCTTGAGATTTTGATGTATTTGCGGGAAGGCTAGCAATCTCCCCGTCTTACTCCACCACTATCTTTGATTCCTGAACTTAATTTTAAGCAGCTTTTTCAGGAAAAAAAAAAAAAAAAAAGATAAAAGATTTTAAATGAAAATTTTTTTTTACTAATTTCCTTAAACTTATTTATAACTGATATACTTTTTCCCATTTCATTTAGGCAGAAATTTGTTCTACAGTGATGTATAGTTAAACCGTAAGATATGAACCTTAAATTTTGAATAATTTCTTCTTGAAATTTCTAGAAATATCTTTTCATATTTTAATGTTTTTAATCTATTTGATCTTGAACATAATACAATAGAGAAGAGTCACCAAATAATAATTCTTAGTGGTTTATGTATTTCCTAAAGCCCATGGGTTTCTTTTATATGCATTCTTTTATATGCAATAGAAACTGCAAGTTTTAATTTTAACTGATTGGTTATGTATTGGTTAAAATAATTACATAAAAAATCTCATCCCAACCTGGAAAATCTCTTCACAAGGTGAAACAGATATAAACAGTTTTATAATTAAAAAGCATCAAGCTAGAATTTGAAGTGTATCATCAGTTCAGTTCAGTCACTCAGTCATATCTGACTCTTTGCGACCCCATGAATTGCACGCAGCAGGCTAGGCCTCCCTGTCCATCACGGACTCCCGGAGTTTACTCAAACTCATGTCCATCCAGTTGGTGATGCCATCTAGCCATCTCATCCTCTATTGTCCCCTTCTCCTCCTGCCCCCATTCCTCCCAGCATCAGGGTCCTTTCCAATGAGTCAACTCTTCGCATGAAGTGGAAATGTATCATAGTTGGAAAGAAATTGCTGAGTCAGAAAGAAACCTCAGCCTTTTACATAGCCAACCAAATAGGATCCACTGCAGGCATGTCTCAAAATAATGGAGTGGGTAGCCATTCCCTTCTCCAGGTGATCTTCCAGACCCAGGGCAGATTCTTCACCACTGAGCCACCAGGAAGCCTAGATAAACAATTAAGGTGTTAAAGCAGGAGCACTTAACACCACCATGTGTCACACAGTTTATCCTAAGTCCACTAAGTAGTTGGAGTGACCGTTTGTGTTTGCTAACTGGCTTTATCCATATGGAAACTAAACGTTTTATACATTTATGACAAGATATAGTTTTGTATCTTGGTCAAGGTCTTTGCTGAAGCTAGGTGCTTACCCTCCCACAGAAAATGGGAGAAAATATGCTATTAATATCTTCCTTGGTGATTAATTACATTCCAAAGAATTGGCTCCCAGCCCTGAAAAAAGACAAGCTTGGGTTGTAAAGTTGGCAAGAGATTTATCTCAGTTTTAAAAAGTTAACATACATTTCAAAGAGATAGAAAAATAATTTACAAGCTTTTCTAAAGTAAATACTCTAAGAAGGGGAAGGAAGGAAAGACTTTAATTTTCAGCAGAACTAATTCTCTCTCTTTTTTTAATTGTTCTTTGCCTTTACACATTATAATTGCAAACATAATGTTTTTTGATTAAAAAAAAAAGCATGCAAGATTATAAAGACACTGAGACAAACAAAGGAAACTCCTTCTCCCCACTCTTCAATGTATGTATCTTCAAGTGACTTTTTAAATGAAGAAAGAAATATTTTAAATTATAATATGCAATACCATTCCCTAATGGCTCAGTTGGTAAAAAATCTGCCTGCAATGCAGGAGACCTGCATTCCATCCCTAGGTCAGGAAGATCCCCTGGAGAAGGGAATGGCAACCCACTTCTCTTGCCTGGAGAATCCCATGGACAGAGGACCCTGGCAGGCTACAGTCCACAGGGTCACAAAAAGTCTGACACGACTGAGTGACTAGTACTTTCTTTCAACAGATCACAGCTGTGACCTCCTAGTTTTGCCTCCTAGTACCCTCAGGCCGCGTCTGAAGACAGTTTAGATCATCACAACTAGAGTGGACAATGCTACTGGTATTTAGTTAGTAGAGGCCAGGGAGAATACAAATATGTTTGACTGTTCCTGGATTAAAAAAAAAAAAAAAAGTTCATATACCTGACTCTCTTCTTTAGTTAATGCTTTTCCTCATCAGCTTCCTGAAGTCCATGGCAGGTACAAGGCACTCGATAAACACTGATTGAGCTGAATGTTCTGAGAACATTTTTTGTAGTCCATAGTGTTGTATATGAAATATATAATGATCCTGTCCTCAGCTTTTATTCATGTGAAATAAAAATATACCACATAGCCTCTAATGCAGTTTTCATGGCCATGTTACCCCTAAGAGCAGCATTATTCTTTATTTTCATTCTGTTTACTCAATTTGCAGACAATATAGCACAGATTTCTTCAGTCCCTGTCTATGTACAAGTTCTCAATATCAATGATCATGCTCCTGAGTTTTCTGAATACTATGAGACTTACGTTTGTGAAAATGCAGTCTCTGGTCAGGTAAGAATCCATCATAAATTGCCTATATCTAAATAGTACTTTGTGTTATAGAGAATAGCATTTTCTATGTATTCCTCCGTCTTTGAAATTATATTAATAAAAATAACCTTTATTTGACTATATTAATTATAGGCTTTAATGTTGTAAGTTACATATAATTTAAATTTCTTTCTTTCAAAAAATATGTAAACTTCAAATTTTCTACTACCAAATTCCTCACATTTGAAAAATCTGCTAACCCTTAGAATTTAATAGTAAATCATTTGTACTTTGTCAATATAGAAATTATTTTTTGTGATTCTGTAGAGTATATAATTTTAATTAATTTTTATTATTTCATCCATCATGTAAATAAAGACAAAATGATATATAAAATACATCAGACATCAACAGATGAAATTCAATTTGAAATGAATTATTAAATATATAAAGACTTAGGAAAGCATACTCATTTTGAAATACATTATCATTACTTCACAATTTTTTCACACATTTTCTCATATGGGGCTTACCTTTTTACATTTGTAAAATGTAGAGTTTAAGTTAGATTCCCCTTTGAGTATCTCAGTTCCAATACACAATAACTTTACATTTTTTTAGGTATCCTATTAAATGTCATAAAACATTAAAAAAAAAACACTACTTTTTAAAATACTGAATAAATATTGCTGTTGTTTAAGTCATGTCAGACTCTCTGCAACTCCATGAACTGCAGCACGCCAGGCTTCCCTGTCCTTCACTATCTCCCTGAGTTTGCTCAAACTCATGTCCACTGAGTCAGTGATGCCATGCAACCATTTCATCCTGTTTCCCCCTTCTCCTCTTGCCCTCAATCTTTCCTAGCCTTAGGTTCTTTTCTAATGAATCAGTTCTTCACATTAGGTGGCCAAAATATTGGAGACTCAGTTTCAGCATCAGTTATGAAAATTCAGGGTTGTTTTCCTTTAGGATTGACTAGTTTGATCTCCTGACTGTCCAAAGAACTCTCAAGAGTCTTCTCTAACACCACAATTTGGAAGCATCAAAAAAAAAAAATGAATCAAGTACTTACAAAACTATAAAACAAAAATTGAAAGTTACAAAAACCAATATAAATGTATTACTGGTATTGGTTTTGTTTTTATTGGAGGTTTTCTTACATACATTCTTGATTTATTCTGGTTGGTTTGAAATGTATTATGTTGTTTTTATAAAATATCTCAGAAGCAATAATTCAATAAATTTCATTTTTCTTTCTTAAAGTAAGTTAATACATTTTAATTAATCAGATTATTTTATTTCAAAAATTTTTTTGAAAGGCAATGAAATGATACCTTTGAGTATGCATATCAAGAAAAAGAAAGAAAAATTAGGTAAATTGTAAAAATTAAATCCATATTTTGTGATGTGATATTTGTGTGTTCTAATAATTTGAAAATCTGAATGATGTAAACAGTGTTGGGAAGATGATACATAAATATATTAAAATTCTCCAGTTTTTTCAACAAATTTTGCTGTAACAAATGAATAGGAAAGAAACAGGGAGGAAATGGAAAACTCCATCTAAGCCTCACATTTTATACAAAGATTATGTTATGATGTATCATAGATTTAAATATAAACCTAAAACTAGAGACAAACAGAGGAGAAAGAATTATCTTATGGCTGGACAAAGAGTTCTTAAATATAGCACCAAAATACCAATCCATAAGAGAAAACGTGTATTAATTTGATGTAATCAAAATTAGGCCTGTGAAAATCTCTGTTAAAAGAATAAAAAAGACAAGTTACAGAGTGGCAGAAAATATTTGAAAGTAAGAATGAAATGATATAACTGGTACTCAGTCTAATAGTCAAAATCTCCCTTAATACTGAAACACATGTGGAGTATATTTTTTTTTTTTGGTAGTATGTTTTAAAGTAATAATGAGAATAAAATCTCTGCTTTCTGTACTGTCAATTCATAGTGTTCCGAAGCTTAGGTCCATACAATAATACATATAATTCATACAAAGCAGACTTCCAAAAAGAAGAAAATATATTTGAGAACGTAAGATTATCTAGTAAAGTGAGTAAAGTGTTGACAAATAAATATGATAGAATTTTAATTTTTCTGAAAGCATTAAAAAAAAAAAAAAACAGAAGAGGAGGTTGCTCTTCAACAGGCATAATGTTTCCATTTAGCTGGGTGAATAAGCCTGTGACATTGTCCCTATGGTTAAAAATGTGTTTAAGAGGGTGGATCTCATGTTAAGTGCTTTTGCCCCAAAGTTTTTAAAATGTAGAAGGGAAAGGTGAAGTTAATTTTAGTGTTTGTTTGACAGAATATGATGATTTTCACATGTAATAAAAATATAGGGAAATATTTTATGTTTTTTCTCATACTATGAAAATCACTCTTGTCTCATTTCCCACAGGCTCAGACAGCTGCACAAAATGGTGTGTTAAAAGGTCTCCTGTATCTATCTGCTTTGAGTAGATAATACAATCACTGTAGGAAACCAAAAAGCCAGAACGTGCATTCTATTCTGAAGGAAATCAGACATTCCCCTAATGACCTATGTGACTAAGCAGAAATTTTTATTTCTGTTCCTTATGTGCAAATGGCCAGGATGGGGAGGAGAGGAAGAGTAAAACTTTTCAGAGGTTTGCAAAGTATGGATATAATAAATGAGCTGACATTGGGGCAATTTGCCTTTTCTGTTTGGTGTAAATAGTTATCATTTTTCAAATTAATGATTCCCATTATCTTGACTGATACCAAATATCTTTTCCAGAAGTAAAGTAGAATAGCAGTAATTTTTAGATTCCTTCATACCAATACACTGTCTAAAGTAAAGACATTTACATTGTCGCCATGTAAAAATTTTCTCCTGCCTAAATTTCTATGATCCCACAGTGCGATCCCAGTTTTCTCTTCATCTTCCTTTCTCTCTCCTGTCCCATACTTTTTATTTTTTTCACTCTTTCTGTTATACAGAAAATGTCTCAATTACCATTTGTATGCAAATGACTTCTAGATCTTTATGCCAGTTCTTTCTCTTATATTTAAAGCTGTAAGTCCAAATAATTAGAGAAAATTTCCACCTCTGTTCTGCTGGAATGTAAACAGTGGTGACGGAGACACTCTTGGCCCCAGCCACCATGGGCCACCCAGACCTGAGATGGCTTGGCATGTTCCAAATGCCAGTGAAACATTTGTTAAATGGATATGTTTGGGATATTCATTACATACTTTCATAATTTTAAATTTGTATGTGATGATTTTATATGAACTTTTATAGAGAATGTTTACAAAAGTAATTTATCAAAGGAAAATGAGAAAATATATATTGAGATAAAATCTAAGAATATATCATTTTTAACAGAATAAATGTATATTTATACAAGTTACATTACATTTACAAAACATTACATTAATGTAATTTAAATACATCTAATAAAATTTTGTGAAAACTTTTTTGAAACAGTAGTTCTGCCTCTGTTTACTATCAAAATGTTAGGATCATGAGCTTCTCAATAATTTTTTCCTAAAAACATTCTAAACAAAGAGAGAAAACAGACTACAGACTCAATTCTCTTGTAGCTCTATTATTTGATTAGAACTTTGACCTTTAGAACAGATGTTCAGTCACCTTTTTGAGTGCTAAATGTGTATCTATCCTAAAAGTAGTTAAATATCCTAAAAATGAATCCTAAAAATTGGTATCTCCATATTTAAAAAATATATATTGGAATATAGTTGATTTACAGTGTTGTGTTAGTTTCAAATACACAGCAAAGTGAACCAGTTGGTGCTCCAGTGGTTAAGAATTTGGGCTTCCATTGCAGAGGGCATGGATTTGATTCTTGGTTTGCATGCATGTTAAGTTGCTTCAGTCACGTCCAACACTTTTCAATCCTATGGACTATAGCCTGCCAGGCTCCTCTGTCCATGGGATTCTCCAGGCAAGAATGCTGGAGTGGGCTGCCATGCCCTCCTCCAGGGGATCTTCCCAACTCAGGGATCAAACCCGTATTTCGTATTTCTTACATCTTCTGCAATGGCAAGTGAATTCTTTACTGTTAGCCCCACCATCCCGGGAACCAAGATCCCACTTGCCGTGCAGTGTGGCCAATAAATAAATAAATGTTTCCCCAATTTTTAAACTTAGAACATTAAGTGGGAAAGACAGAATTCAGAATATTAGACTTCCAAGCCCATATCCTTCATCCTGGCTATACAAAATCTTGTCATAACTCAGAGTAAAAGCATTATTCTGATAACAATGCACATTTATTATTGCTGTCATGGATTGAATAAAAATGTTTTCTTTTATTAGATTATTTCATTTACACTCCATGATTGTGATTTAATTAGAAATGTGTTGTAAGGGAAAAGATAAATCAATGTAGAGAAATAATGTACAAACTGCATTAGTTTCACAAGATTCTTCATGCATGTGGAGAGATATCCTTTGAAATATAAGATTATAAATCATATCTGTCATCCTGCAACTAAGGATATTTTTGTTTGACACATTGTTAAAAGCAATTTAATTCTAGAAAATTCAAAACAATAACTTCTATAGTCAATTTACTTTAATTTCCAGAATTAATCACAGTCTCACTATTTGATCTTGACAGCACATCTCTTTTTTGACAATAATTAACTACTTGACTGACACTTTCACGTCTTGAAGGCAAAGGACTAATTGTGAGCTGATTTGTTCATAGTTGCATTATCTCACTTTTTTATGATCTGAGATAGAGAGAGGAATTTATTTGACATGGAACACTTTTGCTATAGTCTTGTGGGTGAAAGGAAATCATGTACATCGCCCCTAAGCTTTAAATACACTATTCCTAAAATCAATTTATAAACTCACTACTTTAACAAATACTCAAGTAAGACAATAAAGTTTATTACAATTATGTCTCCAATATATGCAGGAACTATTTAACTACAGCAAATTGTAATGGTTAGTATTCAGATAAGAAAGAGAGAAGGAGAAAAGGACAAAAAGGAGAAATCCAGGCAGGAAGGATGGGAGGATGTTTTCTGACAAACTTGGCTTATGGAAATCATCTCATTCATTAACAAGAATTTACTTTCTATGTAATATCAAGACATTCTTTTGAAAGGAGCAAGTAAACATGTTTTTAACTTCAGAAAATATTTTCATATTTTCCACCAATTTTGAGATATCCTTTGGAATGTCCATAAAGATTTTGGTAAAGCAATTTTAATAGAAGCTAATAATAATTTTAAATAATAATCAGAATATCATAAAGAGAATAATCAAAACTTATCCCCATTTTTTTTTCCTAGGTGATTCAGACCGTCAGTGCAGTGGATAGAGACGAATCCATAGAACATCACCATTTTTATTTCAATCTATCTGTGGAAGAAAATAACTCAAGTTTTACAATCATAGATAACCAAGGTAATGCCATTCACTTATAATAGCTTTCTATTCATTCTTCGAGATCTTGTTTAATTTTAAGAAAATTCATAGCATTACTTTTTATACTGTTCCTGCAATATGATAGTGTTGAGAAATTATTCAAGGAGTGGAAATGGAAATGGGAAACAAAACCCAAAGTAATGTTCTGGGAATACTAGCCTTATTTCCCACTGGATTTCTTTAAACTGGAAGCACTTTTTCAAGTAATTATTGACTGTAAGCCCTTGTAAAGTCTGAATGACCTTGAAAATCTAATTGCAGTTCCTCTCATGTCTTCACATCTGGAGAAGAAAATGATATATACTTCCCTGGTGGCTCAGACATTAAAGAATCTGTCTGCAGTGAGGGTGACTGGAGTTCAATCCTGGGTTGGGAAGATCCCCTGAAAAAGGGAATGGCACCTCACTCTAATATTCTTGTCTGGAGAATTCCATGGGCAGAGGAGCCTGGAGGACTACAGTCCTTGGGGTCCCAAAGAATCAGGCACAACTGAGCAACCAACACTTTCACTTTTCATAGTCACTTGATTGATTCAAAGATATTTGGAATCATTAATTAGAAGCTATAAATATATGAAAAGGCTGTTCTTTTCCCTTCAAAACAAAATGGTTGTATCAGCCTAAGAACAAAATGTTCTAAAGGATTTTGTATGGAGAGAAGGAGTTCCTTTTCCTTCCATATAGAAGTAGATTAACTTTGTACAAAGCTGCATTGTTCTTTTTTGCTTCAATAAAATATTTTTTGTCTTCATATACATTTCTATTCTAATTTTGCTTCATATCACAAAGACATGCAGCACTGTAAGATTCATTATTCAGGCATCTATAACCAAACACATGCAGCTGTTCTTCCTTATACCTGAGTTTAAGCTCCCATCAAGGGGAGCTCTTTTACGGAAGGATAAATGCAGACACCTTCTTTCCCCTTTGCCTTTGTCAAATTCCTTAGTGAAAAAAAATGCAACAGCAAAATAAGAATTTGTTTATATTTGTTTATATTTGCTTAGATTTGTTTATATTAATATAAAATAAATTAGTGGGACAAAATAAATATATTGACACATAAAGAGAAAAATTTAATATTGGTTTAGTATTTGTGGTTATAAGTAATTTAAGAAAATACATACCAAAAAGTGTAAACTTTCTCACCTGTTTGATCTGTCTGCTGAATAAAATCACAGATGGTTTGTAGACTTCAAGAGCATGATGGAGAATTTGTTTTTAAAGGAGACTTGGGAAAAGTGATAAGTAGGCATGCATTTCAAAAGACTTCCATTTATTTTCATTTATCTATTTCAAAAACTTCCATTTATCTATCTCCTCTTATTTGTTTGTATCTTCCAGAATTTGTTTGATTGCTACAGAATATCTTTCAAGGAATGCCAGTACACAAAAAACAAAGTGTCTGGGGGGAAACATATTGTGTATCATAAACTGATACACAATAAACTGCTTTGGAGAAGACCATTTAGCATATTTGGGGATTCAAGGAAAAAAAATTAAATATTAATTTAATTTTGTATATATAATTTATTTTTGGTAACTATTTGAGTGTTCTAGCAAGGTGAATTAATCAGTACTATTAAGGTTTAACGATTCTCTGAAATATAAGTAGAAAATAGCTTAATAATGTCAAGGTGAAATGATATGTTCTAAAAGAAACTTTAACTCCAAGTAAAATTAATTCTTTTGTCTTATTAATAAATACATTATTTGAGATCACTTACTGTGACAGAGACGACTTTGAAAATCTCATGTATTTATATTATTTGTGAAAGTAATGAGTTTCTGTTAGAAAAATGAGTCATGGGTATTTAATTCAAATGAAACTGATGAGTCTTTATACATTTAATGCTAGTACCCCCGTATACTGTCAATGGCTAAATAAAAAGTTATTTCTTTTCTGTGTTCCATATGTATGTTTCCTATCATTACAAAAAAAAAAAAAAATGAAAAAAAACAAAACATTTTAGAGCTGATTCATATAATTCATCTAATTTTGTAATTGGGAATTCAGGCAATGTCAAAATCAGAAATGACTTTTTTAATTGATCTTTTAATTTTCTTTTTCATCAGAAATGTACTCTTTCTTATTTGAGCTTATTTAGTCTCTACATTTCTGCCTCTTCTACACTTAGTGGCTATGAATTTCTTTTGCATTATTGAAAAAAATTATGCCCATGGATTTTTGTTTTAGATAACACAGCGGTAATTTTGACCAATAGAACTGGCTTTAGCCTTCAAGAAGAGCCTGTTTTCTACGTATCCATCCTAATTGCTGACAATGGAATCCCATCACTTACAAGTACAAACACCCTTACCATACACGTGTGTGACTGTGGTGATGCTGGCAGCACACAGACCTGCAGTCATAAGGATTTTATGCTTTCCATGGGATTCAGGGCAGAAGTCATCACTGCTATTCTCATATGCATTATGATAATATTTGGTAAGTCATGTGAACTGAGCATATATTCATTTATTGACAGCATGATGCATATAGAAAAGAGTTAATTCCATTATAATGATATAATGTCGACTTGTGTGTGTGTGTGTGTGCCTATTTGTGTATGTGTTTAATTGCCCTTCTGAATTGATCTTTTATTGATCAATTGATCTGAATTGACCTTCTGAATGTGTTACAATTCTTAAATCAAGTGGAGTAAATGAAAAATAGAGTGAATATGCACTTCAAGTTCAAAATCAATGATCCTTGAATTTGATGAGTATGTGAGTACACACATGCACATCCTTTTAGGAGTGGTTTTGACACACACACTGCAACATATAGTAATATAAAAATTAGTAATAATAAAGGCAAACCTCTGTTGAGTGCATTTTATACTCCAGGAGACTGTCTTAAGTGATTTGTAGAAATTGTGCAGTGTACTCCTTAAGATAACCTCAAGATGTAGCAACTGTTATCGCCTGTGTTGGACAGATGAAGAAAGTGAAAGTCAAAGAGTGACCTGATTTACAAAGGGTCAGGTAGCTAGTAAACGAAGTGCTGAGGTTCCATAACCATAACACATCTCCATCCAACCCTTTAGGGCAACACACTGAAGCCTAGGAGCATTGGGGGGGTAAATGTTAGGATGAAAAAAATGTAAATGAGAAGTAACAAGGATCTGCTGTAGAGCCCAGGGCACTCATCAATACTCTGCACTGGCCTATATGGGAAAAAGTCTAAAAAAGAGTAAATATGTGTACATGCATAACTGATTCGCTTTGCTGTACGCTGAAAACTAACACAATATTGTAAATCAACTCTACTCAAAAAAAACAAAAACAAAAGAAATCCCAACTGATCAGGACATACATAATTCTGTCAGTCACATCTCTCCCAGGGTTTCCAACTTTCCAGCATATATCACGAGGAACTAACAGAAAGTTTTCTGCTTTAAAAAAAAATCAGTTGTTTGTGATGGATAATTATGTTTAAGCTAGCTTTGTAGTTAAAAATAAACATAGCTTTCATTCTAAAAATGTAAAAGAGAGAGTCTTACTTAAAGTGTTAAACACAAAAGAAATCTCAGTAAAAGAGCTCCATTTGTTTTCATCTGTTTGTTATTGTTGTTGCTGCTGTTTTCACAAGGAAATAAGTTATGCTCATTTTACAGATGAGGCAAATGAAGTTCCAGATGTTTTAGCTAGGCTTTCAAAACTACACATTATGCATCAAGCATAACTTTTACCTTTTCTTAACATACCAGTCTATATAGTCTAAACCCTTCTGTTGCTTCCCTCATAACTTCATATCAAAGCCAACACAACTGTATTGAATGTTGACAGCAACCATATGAGCCATGGGTTATGAAATCCCAAACTCACTACTCAAACTGACATACAAAATGTTTCAGGATTTGCTTTACCTTCACTCTTCTCATCTTTCTCAAAGTTTTAAAAACCATGCATTACTATTTTAACAAAGTTACCCTTCTTTTCTACCTAGCTTCAGTTTTTCAAATTATTTTTGATGATCTTTTATCATAAAACTGAATTTACAGCTATATAACTAGATAGCAGAAGCAAGAAGCAGTAGAAACAGTATAATGTTTGCAGGTTGCAAGTACAAAATTGCTCACTGGTACAGACCTAAACCTAGTCCCAAGACCCTGCAAGTGAACCAAGGGCAACCTCACAGTCAAGGGCATGAGTCATATTGAAAAGGTGGAATGTCAGGTTCAACAACAGTCAACAGTTTCCTGTGAAAGTTTCATGAATATGCGCTTCAATTCATAGATTGAAAAATTATTTATTAGATCCCTTTCTATTTCAACCATATATCTCAGCTGTATTGAATTACTGTATCTGGATTCAGGCACAGTGAACTTATTTCAGGAACAGTATTTCAATTTATTTAAAATGTGAGATTTACCTAAAATATTGCCTAATGTATTTCTCTTTTGATAATATTAGCAGCATTTTTGTTTCAGTTTCTGTAGATGAAATTATGAACAGATACGTAAGATCTGAGATTGTGTAAGGGTTGACTATGCATAAAACACACGCACACACACTTGTCTCCAAAAATTGTTTAAAAAGCATTCTGAAATTGTTCCATTTCTACACAATGTTAAAACTATTTCATATTGATACAATTTAATGTGAACATACCAGTGTTATGACTCAAAAACCTGATAAGTTTGGAATTCCTGAAATTAGTGTGGTATAGTAAAGTACAGATTGTGAACCAGCTTTCTGGTTTTGAATACCAGCTTTTTGTTTCCTGGGCATGTGATTTAATCTCTCTGCACTTCGTTTTCACCATCTTTACTAGAGCACTATAATAAAATATGGGTATCACAGCAAATCAATGAATATATGTAGAGCTTTTAGAAAAATGACTGGTACAGACTTTGTAGTCAATAAATACTAACTTAGGAAGAAATTATGCCACAGAATGTGTCTCAGTGGTAAAAATCAAACCGGCTCAGGGTGCTTCACTTCCTCTAACACGGATCACTGGTTCCTGAGATTGGCAGAGGCACGTAGATTAGAACATCTTCTCATCTTTGTTCTATTTTCAATAAAGAAAAAAAGAAACTGTTGTCATAAATTGATCATCATATAAAGTTCACTATATTTTTCTGATGTTTTTCCACTCTAAATCATCAGCCAGTTAAGTCTGCTCTACTTCCTTATCTTTCTGCAAGTTCCTTTGATAAATTTACAATGACAAATATATCTTTGCTTTATGATCAGAAAACTGAAGCTATGTCTTGAGCTTGTAACAAAAGCAAGAATTTATAGCTTATTATAAATAACATACTGTTTAACAATATTTTATAATGTAAATAGATAACTATATATTTAATTATAGTATGCATTAATATTATAAATGTAATAATATTTGATAATATGTTTCAGTATAAATAGAATGAATATATAGTATAACATTATTAGGCATTATATGTTTATTTATAATATAGTACTACAAATATAAACATGCATTATATTTATATTATATTTATAATAAGTAATATAAAGCCTAAACATTTATAATATATAATATTGTATTTGCGTTAATGTTCTGATACGCTTTGTTTGACAGGGTTTATTTTTCTGAACCTCGGTCTGAAACAACGGCGGAAGCAGACTCTGTTTCCTGAGAAAAGTGAAGATTTCCGAGAGAACATATTCAGATACGATGATGAAGGCGGCGGAGAGGCGGACACGGAGGCCTTTGACATCGCGCAGCTGCGGGGCAGCGCGCTGATGCGGGGCCGCAAGCCCCGCAGAGCGGCCAGGGCGGAGATGCTCAGCCTCTACCGGCAGTCTCTGCAGGCCGGGCCGGACAGCGCGGTGCTCAGGAGGTTCATTCTAGAGAAGCTGGAAGAGGCTGACACTGACCCCTGTGCCCCGCCTTTCGACTCCCTGCAGACCTATGCTTTTGAGGGAACAGGGTCCTTAGCTGGATCCCTGAGCTCATTAGACTCCGCGGTCTCTGATCACGATGAAAATTACGATTATCTTAACCAACTGGGACCTCGCTTTAAAAGATTAGCGTGCATGTTTGGTTCCGCTGTGCAGTCAAAGAATTAGGGCTTTTTTCATTAAGACTTTTTTTTTTTTTAATGCTAAATGTATATTTGGGCGAACTGGTAGTCGCTCGGTGAAAAGTTGTTTACTTCATTCAGTTCCCTGGGAAAAGACAGAGACGCAATTTATACTCTTCTCTGATTTTCTTGGAGTAAATATCCCATATAGTCCCTGACTGCAGATAAGGGAAGTGAAGCTAACATTGCAGATTCCCACTAGCAGGCCCCTGAAATACTATTTCGGATTTTTTTTTTTTAATGCCAAATACAAATTCTCAAAATTTTTGACTGTTTAATATGAAAAGGACAATGAACTAGATAGTCTTAATTTTATTTCATTTATTCACTTTGTAAATCTTGCAAAATAACAGTAAGGTGTTTCTGTGTGTTAACTTCCTCATACTCTACAGAGAAAAACATCTAGGAGAGTCTGGTTGGTTATATACAACTTTCAAAAACTCTTTTCTATGAATATGCAAGCTTATGACTGAAAGTCTATGATTCATTTCAGTTTGATATTTTTAAATTGTCTTCAACACATTTTAAAACTGATTTCAAATTTAGACAGATGCTTGGTATTTGTTTATGAGTCAAAGATATAGTGTAAATTTATATTCTCTTTGATATTACAGCTTTATAGAAAAAAGGGCATAGACTATGTTTAGGAGATTTTCATAATTTTTTTCTTATGTTTTCAAAGTACTTCTTTACCATATCACAATGCAATCACAAAGTACATATCAATATTTCCTCAAGATTAAATTGAAACTTTTAAAAAATAATTGAAAGTGTGAAATTTTTTAATTTTATTGCTACCAAGATGATAGAAGTAAATGAAAGGAGCACTGGGTTCAAACTGGAATTAATATTCATCCTAAATATTATGATCAACTGCACTGCTCTTACTGTGCATAAAATAAAACATGATAAAATTCTCAGCATTTCCTTTTTTATTGATGCTTAGACTGTAACTGATTCTTCCATGTCATTTTTTATTATGCAGTATAAAATTAGGTGCAATAGTTACTTTTATTGTAATGTTATGAAGGAAATATGCTAAGCTGTTGGACATAAAGCTTGAAGGTAACATTAGATAGTCTTTGGTTTTAATCAGCCTTGTAAGAATGATTCTTATTATTCTATCCAAATCAAAGTGAAATTTGAAATTCATAGGTTGAACAGAAAGTAGTGAATACTGTGTCCTCAAAATTGCTTTATGCGTTCATTTTTTGTTAATAGGGTGTGAAACTGAACTGAACCAAATTGATCATAAATGTTCAAATCAAATATTTCAAATAATTTTGAGCTTAAGTTGGAACAGTTGAATACCTACAATCTGTCTCTCTGTATTTTGAGACATAAACATCCATGCCATGTAATAGAAGATAATTTTTTCATCAATATCAATCAGGTATCATTGATATCATTTTGTGTCAGCAACACAGATATAATTTTACAAAAGCCTAAGAAAAACAGACTTGAAGTACAACAATTTTGGAAGCTATTAAAAGTAGTTGGAAAGGGCATATCATTATTTACTTAGGGAAAAGTAAGAACAGTAAACAAAAGAAGCTTCTAAAAGAGCAAAAACTTGCAAATAAAAAATAAATGTATGGGTTGAGAGAACATTTATATTCCTATCATACTGACATAAAAATTGAAAAAGTATAGTTAGGGAAATTTTCATGAATCATTCCATGAATGGCTGCTCCCTGTATTTAGAAAATAGTGTATATAATCTTGGTTAAAGAAATTGAAAGTATGATAAATAGCAGGTGAAGCAATCCATGGAAAATAGATTAGGAAAAAAAAAGAGACTTCGGGGCTCACAGTCAGTTCTGTCATGGATGGAAGCCTTATAAACAGCTTATCAACTTGGATGAACACCTTATAAAAATGCACATTGATGCAATATCTGTATCAATAAGGTTTAATGTTTTAGAGTGGCATTAAGCAGATGTGTTAACATAAATTCTGGTTTAATTAATGATAAGATTGTCAATCATAGCATACATAGGAAAAGAGATTCAGGGATGGATACCTATGTGTTAGTCTAAAAAGCATTCTTTCAAAATTATATATAAATAATACTATCAGATTCTAGTAGAGAAATTTCAATTTTCTAGATATTATACTCAGTAATATTTCAATAACTATTTTAAGTTTTTTCTAGTCACACAGGTGTCACAAGAATATAGCTGTATCCTAAGCGAAAGATATGGCTTTAAGATCTCATTTTTGTAAATTTGAATAAAGGTAAATCAGTGAGGATACTTAATGAAATAGCACAGCTTCACATTATTACCTGCACTACAGTGTTCTTGCCTGGAGAATCTCATGGATGGAGGGGCGTTGTGGGCTACAGTCTATGGGGTTGCAAAGAGTCAGACATGACTAAGCAACTAAGACACACTCACTTAAATGCACTCTTAATGAAGAACTTACAGGTTGATGCCTAAGTCTTAAATTTCTAGTAGTTGATACAGGAAGATGTTAAAAGCCTTTATAGGGATCAGAAAATGTTAGCCATATTTGTTCACTAAGGCCATGGCTTGAGCCTGTCAGATCTGAGTTTGCGTTATTTCACTTTTATTTAGATAACTGTGTGAACGTTGTTGAACTGAATAATCTTTCCACATCTGAGGCTGTGATCGCTAAAATGAGGTCCAATCTACCTTTTTCACACAATTGTTGTGAAGAATAAGTAAAACAGAGAGTTTGCAGTACCAGACAAAACGCAAGAGCTCAATGAACGACAGCCCATCATCACAAAAACCCCCACGGCTCTACTGGAACACACAGATCCATTTCTTTTCAGACTCTGAGCAATCCCAAGGGCTTCACAGCACATTTGAAACGTAAGTCGACTTTCTGACCTGACACACGAGGTCCTGTATCATCTGTGCCCTGCTTATTTCTGTGTGCGCGCCACTCTTCCGATGTCATGCTAAAGGCCTGAAACAACCTTTCTCCAAACGTTTCTATTTTTCACTCCCTCACTTCATTCAAGTCCATGATCAATTCTGACTTCCTCAGAAAGATCTACTGGCCACTCTGCCCCAAATGTGGGTCCCAAGCTTTGCTTTCTTTCCATCAGATCGCTCAGTTACCTGTATTTCTTTGTATATATGGCACTTGCTATTGTCTTTATCCTTTTGTTACAATGTAAACCCTAACTGGGCAAGGAATTGTCTGACTTTTTCACTTGTTCTTGTCTGAAATAGCTTCTGGCACACAGTATGTGACCAATAATTATTTTTTGAATGAATGCAGTAATGAATTCCAATCTATTTTTCTTGGTCAAGTAATATAGAAGCAACCTTAACTTTGTTGCGTATTAATATGGAATTAAAATATTTGTCAAACGAGGTTGGCACTGGGTAGTTCTGGGATACAATAACACTTTTCAAAATCTTTCTGTAAATTATAAGAGCTTGATGTTTTACTTTTTTTGTACTTAATTATATCACTTCCTGCTGTGGGGAGGGGTAATGGTGTTACCCTGCTTGGTTGAAACACATCCTTTGATGATTGCTGTAGAAATTCTCATATGAATAAGTTCCCATGAAATGTGATGTGCAGGAAAACATTTGTGATGCATGGGAATTCTGCTTCACATGTTAGAAAACAATCTGGGAACAAATACATTGTTAAGTTCGCAGGGCTACACAAAACCTTCAAGGTAGCTTCTTGTTCTTTTTTATGATATAAATAGGCATTAGATAGCAAAGACATTGAAAGGTGGGAGGCACACTAGTGAGAGAAATGTAGGAAAGGATTATGCTGCTTTTTTTCCTTTTTTTTGGGTCACGTTGAGCAGCAGGTGGGCTCTTAGCAACCTGACCAGCATTGAACCCACGCCCCTTGCAGTGGACGCCCGGAGTCCTAACCACTGGACCGCCAGGCCAGTCCCATGTGTGGCTTTTTACATGTCTAATTATGTCTATCTTCTTTATCTGTGTACCCATCCAACCGTCCTTCCATCCACATATCTATCTATCTATCTCCTGACTATTGTCTATCTCCTCCTCCAGGAAATGGTAATTTCCCAGTTACACTGGAGATCAGCGCCCCAATCACAGGTTAGACCCTTGGGACATGTTGGTACTTGTTTGTCTTCTCTTCCTAGAGAGCTCTGGGGATGGGAAGCTGCCTGGTGTGAAAGGGCAGGGAGAGAGAGAGGGTGAGAACTGGGCAAAATGCTGTTCCTACCCTTTGACAAGGCAAAACTGCGTGATTTCCCAGAGGTTAAGTCACTGCAGCTGTAGATGCTTTGCACAGAAGGGAGAGGCTTCGGGAGCTGAAATCAGTCATTCAAAGACTGTGTGACACAGGCTAAGGAAAAACAGGGACCTCTGGTCCTTAAGACGTCTCTGAATCCCCCCGCATGAAATCCAGAACGGAGGGACAGACATCAGATGCCTGTCATCACTCAGGACTCCAGCTGTGACCTTACAATAGTTCCCTTCCCTTATCTCTCACCTTTCCATCCCCACCCAGAAACCAGAGGTCCTGACGCAGAGAGTAAGTGGAAGAGGGAGGGAGACAGAGGCACCCTGCTCAAGGTGGGCATAACAAAGATCAATGGAAATGTCCCTTAAAAACTGAATAACATAAAGCTTTTTCATGATGTTTCTTTCACGTTGCAAACTAATCGATAAAGTGGATACATTAAAGTATCAAATCCATTTGGCATTTCATGTAGTTTGAATAATTTGAAATTCACCTTGCTAGTGTAAAGCATTAGCAGAATACAAAAAAGTAAATATGATTTATAGTTTTCTTAGGCCACTTGAAAGCATATTAAGATAGTTTGCACAACTTTATTTTATGCTATTTCTTTGTGCTTATTCATTTTAATATTTAAATTGTGATCTGTTCTTTGGGTTTTGCAGTGCTAAGTGGTTTATCTCACCCAGACATAAGACTGGACATGGAAATGACCATATACATTCACGATGTACACATATACATTCACAGAGGTACAAATCTTTAGAATGTTTTGCCCTAAAAAAGGGAGTAGAGATGATATATGGAAATCTCATGTTTCTGTAATATTGCTTCATTTACATGCTAAAGAGAGTGAATGGTGTATGAAGTACATTTCACATTGTTTTCCAGTTGCTAAATACTTCTTCCTTGTGTAAACTTTGGCAAGTTACTTAAAACATTGTCTTTTGGTAGCTCCCTCTGTACAATGGTAACATTAAGGATATATACTTCATCACACTATTGGAGGAAGTAACCGAAATAATACATATAAAGAATTAACTGAGCTTAATGTATAGGAAACATGACATTTTAACTTGTGTGATTGTTAAAAATAATAATTATTATAATTATATGAAGTTAATCTTTAGGAATGCTCATAGATTCATTCTACTCTAGAAGTATTATGGGCAAAAGAAAGTGAAGTGGAAATGGGTGAAGATGGCTGCAAGCTACAAATTTCTGTTTATAAAATAAGTCCTGAGAATGTAATGCACAGTATGTTGACTATAGTTAATAATACAAAAAAAAGGTGAGAAGAATATGAATTAATTTAGGACAATAATTAGCTTGCTGTTACTTCCTGCCGCTGCCCACTTTGACCCTTCCATGGTAATGTGCTGTTACTACCAAAGTAAAAATTAATTGCTTGAGTTATACATTATGTATGAGATGTTCTGATTGAACATCCCTCCTCTGTGACATTTACTTGGAAAAAGATCTGCTAAATTATGTAGTAACCGCTCTTTTTCTAGGTTTATATGTTTTAGGGAAAAAAAAAACTATGAAAAAGGAAAGGGTTGATTTTGCTCACTTTTGTAACTGATAAAGAAGTGAAATTATTTCTATGTTATGTTAATATTGGAACTACATGGAAAACAAAGTGAACGGGCTAAGGGCTCCAAGAGAAAGCTTTCATACCTTTTGTAGCATCTAAGTTCTGATACCCAGAGTTCTAATTTTATACTAAGAATTTAAAGTACAAAGCAGACTGTTCTCATCACCTCTGAAGATACAAAATGAAAAGCTGCAGCTTGACTTCTCTCTATATTCCCCTGTCCTTTCTCATTTAAAAAAAATAATAAAATAAAATAATGACATGTTGCCATATGTTCTCTGATGAGAACGTTTTTATCATCTTTTTCTCTTCTATCTACTCTTAGGGCTCAGGCAAGTTCTAGGCAATTATCCAGCTCATACTGACACCTCAGTTTTCAGAAACTTCTTTCTCATCCCAGAAGATCTCTGCATTATTCTGGAAGCTTCCTTTGCAGAGCTAATTATCTAAGTTTAACTCTCTTTAAAACTTAACACATACCTGCACTTTGACAAATTCAATTTACATAGAATTTCATCTGATCACTCGAAAATATCAAGTTTCATTGACTGTATAAATAAAATTAGAAGTTCATAAATCTTATAATATATTTATTCATACTCACCCATCACCATATATTGTTAAAATGATTTGTTCAAATAGCACAGTGTTTAAGAACAAACATTTCTCCCACTTTGTCAAGTATTCTACAGTCATGCTACTTTATCTTTTTAAGTAAATACTTGAAATTTGTCCTGAAGAACATGCTGGGAAAGCGTGTTAACTGTGCAAATCTTATGTCTTTCTCACACTTGTGTTCACTCATCCTCTGTAAATAAATAGCAAACATCAAAGATTTTATCCACTAGTATCATCTACTGAACAACTCCATGTTGAGTGCTGTGCAATGAAGCCTGATTGGCATCCTAACAAATGTGTGTTTATGTGTATCCTCGCCTGAAAAAGAATGCTGAGCAGCACACGGAGGCTGAGTAACAGACTGACCTGGGTGTCAGGCCAGCGCGCAGGTGAGACAAGGTGCTGCGTTCACTTCCCTCTGTGCTGCGAAGAGGAGCCACTGCCTCTCATTGATCTTCATTCAGTTATGCCATTGGCCAAAACCAAGAAAGTATTCATGATGAGATTTGTATTTCAAATGTTTCTGGATATGCAAACAAAGCTGTTCCTTAAACCTCACTCACTCTTTTTTTGTTTGTTTAATTGCAGTTGCATTTCCAGGTGTTGTTCTAAGTGTTGCTTTAAATGTTATCTCATTTAAATCTCTATCAGCAAAGGAAGGTACTGATATTATTCCTAGCATACTAAGAAGGAAACTGGGACAAAGAAAAACTGATTTGCCTAAAGTCATACACAAGATCAAGTTAGTTCTGGATTCCAAGGTTTAATCCATCATGCCATATTAGCTCCTATATTTGCGTCACCTCCTTAGGTTATTTACCTGGGGCTTTTTCATTTAGTTACCGATGATTTGTTACTTTAGATGATATGATAATATTTATAAGTACACATGGATAGAATAAAGAGATGATTAGTATTCTTTTTTCAAAACATCCTTAGCCACTTTTATGTTATTATTACTGAAGCTGAGTTTCTATCAAAATTAAATGGCAAACACTCTTCTTTTCCTATTATTATTGTATATCATTCCTTATTGCTACTAATCAACCATAGAAATGGCACATTCAAAACAAATGTGGGAACAGAAAGAACCTTGATTGTTTAAGGATATGCATTCTTAAATTATTGTCATATTAGACTAGCATAAAAATGCAGTAATGTTAATTTACTTAATATGATGTATTTTTCCCACTGCATATTAATGATCATCCACAAAGGGCATACAAATACATAATTGTGTATATGTTGTCATGAGTAGCAAGTATGTAATGAGCAAAAGAAAGAAAGAAAATTAGGCAAGAATATGAAAAAGCACTAAATTCATATTGGGGAATTCAGAGAAACTACTCTTCATTTGCATTGCTTTTTGTCACATCCCCCTGCTCCTTTCTTTGCTGTTTTTTTTTTTTTCTTTTTTCTTTTTTCTATGTGAGCATTTTCTGTATCTTTTAAAACTTATAATAGAATGTGTTTGATTTTTTTCATAATTTAATCCTCAACCAGAGAGAGGGATTTGCTATTTTTAAGCAATGACTTTTGAGGTTCACAGAGACAGAGAACTGAACCCAAGCCTCACTGGATTGTTGAATTATTCTGATGTGTTTGGGTAACACAAAGAAATCTTTCATAAATAAACACACACGGTCCCCTGATGCATTTTTCAGCAAAATGATCTCTGCCCTAGGAACAAAAGAAAGATAATAAGCCTGACATGTCCTTTTAATTCTCCTCTTCTGATATCAGAGTATTATATCAAAGAATGTAGTTCTCCTTGATTAAAGGAGACAGCAACTGACCAAGGGATGACCTGAAATGCCGAGATAATAGCCACCATCACTACTGAGCACCAAGTCATCTACTGATTTCTCTAGCACACACCCACTTCACTCAGGATGAAAACAAAATAGAAGTTTCCATTTTATCTACAGTAACTATTCTCCATGTTCTCTTTCTACTCTCCTTATGGAAAGAAAGTAATCTAAAATCCTTCTTCTTAATATTTTTAGAGTAAATATTAAAGCATGGTGGGCAGTTATTAAGATTGAATCATTACTGAATCATTGCCACGCAGTTAAAATGCCTGTTTCTATTGATGAAATAAAGCTGACTGATCTGATAAAGGCAAAGTAGATATGACATCCATAGAATCTGTCCCGGGAGGGGGTGCCCTCTACCCACTTTTGGGGTTGGATGGGTAGAATTAAATAGAAGACTGACTATGGGCCCTTCTGTATTTTTGTGCCAAAGCAAAGATGATCATTATTGGCTCAGAGAAAGAGAATATAATTGAATATGTATGAGGAAATAGCACCAACCCACGCAGAATTTTATATTACGTTAAAATCCTAAATTTTTCTTGTGATTTTCAGCTTTTTAAAATGTTTGGTTTGCAACATTAATAAAAACTACCAGAACTATTAAAATGCAGAGACAACTAGAACTAGAAGTCATTTCTTAGGCTTCTATGAGTGAGCCAACTTAGTGTATTTAACATTCGGGTGGCAGAAGGGTTTCCGCCCTTGTAAATCATTTGCTGCCTTATAATGTATTCCTTTTTCTAATTAAATTGATTGCACAAAGCTTGTGGAAACTTGGGATTTGAACTCAAAAAGCCTTGCAGGGGCAGAGCAATTCATTTCCATGCTAAGTCTTCTTTTGCCACATGCCTTACACTTCTAATAGCCAAATGTTACTTTTTGTGGCAGGTATGCTAATCCCTGAGGCAGGTTGCAGCTCATAGTTTCCCTTCCCTAATCACTTCCATTGACTTTCATACTGTTTGTAACATTAAATTAATCAGAGTATTCCATCATGACCTCTAATTGCTTTTCTGAAAGGTAGGATACTTAAATGTATCAAATATGTTAAACATGGCATCAATCCCACTGAGACACTGGGAATCTCAGCAACATCAAACCTTTATAAAGCAACCCAAGGAACCTCTCTTCTTCTAGACAGTCCCTTTATTCAAGCAGAAATGATCTGAGATGTGGCTTTTACAATTAACTTTTGACTTAAGACATTGCCCCAGGTGAGAGAGGATCAGAACAAGTGAGAGAGGATCAGAGTAACAATGAATTTTAAAATAACATACCTGTACTGCTTTGCATTAGTAATAAAAGAGTCAAGCAATACTAGTTTGGAATACGAAAGTATTTAGTAGGTATTCTTTGGGGAAAGGTACTATGTAGTTAACATTGTTAATCTTTTCAAAAGTTAAATCCCATAGAGTTAAACCACTATTAAACTACTTGTAAGACACAATGACACTTAAGTCCCCAAAGTGTCATTCGCTACTACAAGTAGGAGGAAAATGTGAAAATGCATATTTTAAAAGATTTTGCTACTTAGTAATTATTTTCTTCAAAAGATCCATTTGAATAATACTATTAAAATGCGATAGCTACATGATCCCTATGTTGTTACTTTTTTTAGGATGATTTGGTTCTAGTTTACTTGGGGTCATGCAGTGAAAAATTGTTGTTGTTGTTTAGTCTCTAGCTCATGTCCAACTGTTTTGCGACCCCTCTGTAGCCCACAACTCTCCTCTATCCATGGGATTTCCAAGACAAGAATACTGGAGTAGGTTGCCGTTTCCTTCTCTAGGGGATCTTCCCAACCTAGGGATCAAACCTGCATCTCCTACATTGACAGGTGAATTCCCTACCACTGAGCCACCAGGGAAGCCCAGCAATGAAAAATACCATCATATACAGATATATATGCATCTATACACATATACATACTATAGCAACTCATAGTAACATACATTGTCAGGGGCAGAAGCCACACCATAAGACAGTGAGAATGCATTCTGCTGTTCTCATCCTTGGTTCTTTCTAATGACATATAGACAGCGTATTTATTCAATTTTTCCTTTTACATCCCAATCAGCAAGTATTTATTGAGCACTGATTACATGCCAAAGTGCTTTAAAGTCAGAGAGAATGGCACAAGGTCTCTTAAGAACCCAAATATACTCTAAACGAGAGAGGGCCATGCAGCTCCAGTTCTCATAATCTCAAAGCAGTGCCCAGGAGGGGCTAGGGCAGGGAGATGTGGCAAGACAACTTTCTCTAAGCAGGTGACATTTGAACTGGGTTTGAAAAAGATTGATAAGGAGGTGGTTGTTTATATGATTTTTGTGGATCATGTGAACACATGTCCCTACAATACAGTGGGATTTCTTCAGATATTAGAAACTTCTGGTGATACCCTCTAGCTTGCAGGTACCTAAGAACTGCCTCAAAGCTAGTACATCAGTAGTGAATGTGTAGTGCAAATGCAAATATAGGTAGAGAGCCTAACTATGCAGCAGGGAAGGAACATGGTTGCATAACTCTGCAGGTGCTATTTATTTGCAATCAATGTTGCAATAGAATTTGACTCATGTGGCAACTCTGGCCACAAATGTCTCTCTCCCAAGAATGCTGTGAATATACTCTATTTTTTAAACAATTTTAGATTTATGTTTGTTATATTGCTTTTAGATTTACATTTTGTTTCTTTGAGTATTAATTACCTATGTTTTAGGACTTTCCTGGTGGCTCAGATGGTAAAGCATATGCCTACAATGAGGGAGACCTGGGTTTGATCCCTGTGTTGGGAAGATCCTCTGGAGAAGGAAATGGTAACCCACTCCAGGACTCTTGCCTGGAGAATCCATGGACGGAGGAACCTGGTGGGCTATAGTCCATGGGGTCGCAAAGAGTCGGACACAACTGAGCAACTTCACTTTCCCTTTCCCTTTATCTATGTTTTTAACACAAATTATTTCTTTGTAAGTAGTAAACTATAAAAACATTGTGTAAGTTTAGTTTTTTAAAACTTTTATTGGAATATAGTTGCTTTGCAAGGCTGTGTTAGTTTCTACCATACAGCGAAGTGAATCGGCCACACACGCTACATGTTAGATTTACATTTGTGTTGATAGTACAGGCTTCCTATATACCACACCCACTTCTCCCCGGTATTAACATTTTACATTAGTTCAGCACACTTATTACAGTTAATCAACGAAAAAATGACATATGATTATTAAAGTCAACAAATGAGTCAAATTTCCTTAGATATCACCTAATGTCTCCTTTGTTCCAGGGTCCTACACCGGACACAACACACTTTGTTTTCACCGCTCCTGAGATTCCTCTTGGCTGTGATGGTCTCCTAGGTGTTCATTGCTTTTGATGATCTAGACTGTTCTGAGTATCTTTAGTCAAGTACCTTGCAGAACATCACTCTAATTTGACTAATGTTTTCCTGCATTAGACTGGGGTTGTGGATTTTGGGGGAAGATCACAGAGGCGCTATCTTCATGGTATCAAATCAAGGGTACATACTGTCAACATTTTTTGTGCTACTGATGTTGACCTTGATTGCCTTGATTAGTTAAGGTAGTGTCTGTCAGCTTTCTCCACTGTTAAGTCACTATTTTTTTCTCCCTTCTCCTAATATACTTTTAGGAAGGAAGTCCCTATGTGTAGCCCACACTTAGGACATGGGGAATTATGCTTTCTGACATTGAGGGCAGAAGAAGTGCATATTTCTAGGGATTGTTTCGCAGGAGAGATAGGTGTGTTCTCCTGACATTTATCTGTCTACTCAGTTATTTATATCAGCATATACTCATGAGCATTTACTTTATATTTTGGATTATAATCTAATATTACTTTGTCACTCACACTGTTCCAGCGTTGGCCATTTGGAGCTCTGGCATTTGGCTTCGGTGTCCTTATGATGCTCCTGCCCCCTGCTCTGAGTATGTGTCTGTTTGTAGTACTTCTCTGACTTTCTGGCCCAATAAGGTGCTCTAGGTTTACCTTGTACATTTCCTGCTTTGCTCTCAGAAGCAATCATTTCTCCAAAGTCTGGTGAAGGATGCTAGAAACCAAGATTTGGACAATAAGAGTGTTTATTGCTACTGAGATAATGGTTTCTCTTTTCTTTTTTCTTTTTTCCCTTTTAGGCTCTTATCTGTAAGAGCAGGGAAATATACACGTGTTTATGGCCATGTGTGGATTCATGTATCTTACTCATACCATAACAATTTCCATATGCAGCCATCTGTATTTAGCAAAATTGTTGTTCAGTCACTCGGTTGTGTCTTACTCTTTGCAGCCTCATGGATTGCAGCACCTCAGGCTTCCCTGTCCGCCGTCACCTCCTGGAGCATGCTCAGACTCATGTATTAAGCAAAATGTGAGCTCATATCTTTGTTTCCAATATTATTCCATTAGCTAGTGGGTCATTGTAGCCTTCTACACTTGCTTATATCTAAACTGTGCTCCGACAGTGAGAAACCTGGTTTCTAGTAACTGCCATTCATTTACTTAATTATTCAGTTCTCACAAAGATCTATAGCAGTAGCAGAATTGTTAACAAGTACCCCTGTGGGATGAAACTTTGTATGCATGTGTTCTGCTGTGGTTAAACAGAGTATTCTATGAATGCCAATTTGATTGGATGACATTGATGGTCAGGTACTTATATCATTACAGATCTTCTGCCTGCTTGAACTGTCAGTTACTGAAAGAGGGTGCTGAAGTCTCAACCTAAAGAATGGATCTGTTTATCCTTTAAGTTCTTTAAGTTTTTGCCTCATGTGTTGCTCTTTTGTTAGATATACACAATGAGGACTGTTAAATTGACTCTCTCCACTGCGATCTACTGGGGCTTCTCTGGTAGCTCAGTGGATAAAGAATCTACCTGCAGTGCAGGAGACCCGGTTCCATTCCTGGGTGGGGAAGATACCCTGGAGACAGAAATGGCAACCCATTCCAGTATTCTTGCCTGGAGAATTCCATGGACAGAGGAGCCCGGCGGGCTACTGTCCATGAGGTTGCAAAGAGTCAGACACGACTTAGCGACTAAACCACCACCACCACATCGCTATCTATGTCTGTCTATAATCTACATAATATTCTTCATTGTAAATGATAATTTTCTCTTCCCTGAAGACCACTATTTGTGAAATTTATATACTTAAGTTTTTTTTTAATATTAACATAGTACATTTTCCCGATCCCTTTACTTTTAACTTATTTGAATCTTTACATTAAAAGTAGATTCCATATATCCAACGCATAGTGAGTTATTTTTATATCCAGTCTTACAATCTTTTTTTTTTTGATTATACCATTCATATTTAAAGTGATGTTATATATAGATGGGATTCTGAGCCCTGGTGTCTCAGTTGGTAAAGAATCTGCCTACAATGTAGGAGATCTGAGTTCGATCCCTGTGTGGGGAAGATACCCTGGAGCAGGGGATGGTAACTCATTCTAGTGTTCTTGCCTGGAGAATTCCAGGGACAGAGGAGCCTGGAGGGCTATAGTTCATGGGGTTGCAAAGGTTCAGACACAACTGAACCTATCTAGTATTAATACTTTCTTACTTTATATATAAATATATATATCTCTTCAAATTCCCCTAGTGTCCTTCTCTTTATCTCCTTACATGAAGTCCCTGCCTTGTGATTATTTCATTAATGCTTAAGTGCTCGTTCACTAAATTGTATTTGACTCTTTGCAATTCCATAGGCTGTAGCCTGCCAGGCTCCTCTGTTCATGGGATTTCCAAGGCAAGAATACTGGACTGAGTTGCCATTTTCTTCTCCAATTTCATTTATAATCCACTCTTATTTATGGAGCTCTGATGATATGGCAATACTGTGGGGGGAGGAGAAGCATTCTATAACATCATGGTTAAATCTCAGTTTATGGTTAATTTCGTTTACTGCCTCTCTGTCCCTGTGCTTTGCCCTTCACAAGTATTGCTTAGCTCGCCCCAGCCCTAAAGTGAGGCAGGGAGGAGTGGGAGCTAGACGCAGATAAATGCCCTTGTCTCTAGGTAGCTGGGTCTCTGCTGAGGTCTTTTTCCTTGGAGGGTAGGCCACAGCAATATCATTCCATAGGCCCGCCAAGAATATCCTGGATGTACTTTCACAATGGTTATTTTTCTTTTCCTACTGCTATAAATATAAGGAACCTTCTCTATGACCGTCTCTTTCCTTCCTTCTGTGTCATCTCCCTCCTTTCTCTCTTCTCTATTTTCTTTCCTTTTGTGAGGGGAGGCAGAGGCTCTTTTTCTTAAAAGCTGCTGGAATTCCAGAGGGGGGGGGGGGGTCCACCAAACGCTGAAGCTTTTAGGAGTTTCTTGCTCTCGTGCCAGTCCACACTCGGTCTCCAGTAACTGGTTCAAATGACCAATTAACAACCCCAGGAGCTGAGACCGACTGGATTCACCTGTCTTTCCAAAGTTGAGTGTGGGCATTTTGCTTGCAATAGTGAACTGCACTATTGATTCTCTGAAAGGTTTAAGAAGTCAGTTTCAGTTTGGATTTCACAGCACAAACTGGGGGTGACATCTTCCAAGCTCCTTACCCACTGTTGCACTCCCCCAGATTTGCAAGGCAGAGGGAAAGCATGAAGACAAGCCCACGAGCTGGACAAGGCAGAAAGGAGTACAAACGTGGCACCGTCAGAGACAAGAAGAAAAATAAAAGACACCAGCCAGTGTCTCTCCATGGATTTATCCCAGTGACCTCTGACCCCCAGAGCAGTGCCTTAAGCTTAACAACATGACTTTGTTCATATCAAGTGTGGGTGCTTTTCACAGAGCTGCTTCTGTGCTGGGCCCCAGGGTGGGGTTTTTTCTTTGGCTGGGCTGGCTCTTCGTTGCTGCATTGACTTTCTCTCATTGCTGAGAGTGGGGGCGACTGTTCAGTTGCAGTACATGGCTTCTCATAGCTTCCCTTGTCCTGGAACACGGGCTCCGGGGTACACCGGCTTCAGGAGCTGTGACATACCAGCTCAATTGCTGCGTCGCATGTGGGATCCACCCAGACCAGGGACCAAACCCCTGTCCCCTGCATTGGCAAGTGGATTCTTTACCACTGGATCACCAGGCAAGTCCAAGGACAAGCCTCTTAAGAGCAGCTTCTCAATTCGCTCTTGGGTATGGCCACCGCGAGTCCCCAGCTGTGCTGGTTTTTCAAGTTGGGTGTTTTGGGGGCTCATGTCTCGGGTGTCACAATGGGTGACCACTCAGTAAGTTGGGTGCTCCCTTGGGGGGTTAGAGCCATTCGCTTCTCTGGGAGAAGCTGCAGTTTGGAGTTTCCTCCTGACTGTGGGTTGCCTTCTCCCTACAGTTGTGTTGTAATTCGAAATTGTTTGTGGCCCTTCTGAATTCCAGAAAGTGGGCAGCAAATCTTTCTTAAAGGCTCAGAGGGTAAATATTTTAGCCTTGCTCTGCGTATAGTGTTTATTGTAACTTCTCAATGTTTGCTTTTATAGAGCAAAACAGTCACAGATGATACATAAATTAGTGGCACGACTATGTTCCCATAAAAATATTATTTGTAAAATCAGGCAGCAGGCCCACAGGCCCTAGTTTTCTAACCCTTGTTTTAAGATATTCTTTACAAATCCAATCCAATTACAGCTCTATGTTAGTACTTTAGGGCTTTAAGTAAAGATTTTTTTTTTTTCCCCAGTGTTCTATGAATTAAGCAATCTGGTGTGGAATTTGCCTGGATTATGCATGAAGAACAGCTTTTATATAGATTCTACCATATATTGGCAAGTAATTATAGTTTCCTACTTCAGTTTATTCATGTGAAAAAAATCAAATATAGCAATATGTCTATGACAAAGGAAGACAGAGTTGAGGAAAACAAATGAAGTTGTCACACCTTCCCTATGCCTATTTTAGTACTTTGTAGGAGTTCATTAAATATGCCTGCTTTATACACTTGGTCAAGTTTTGAAGATCAAATTAGAAAATGTATCTGAAAATATATAGTACATGATGTGATACTTGATGTTTAAGGGCTGTTATAAACACAAATAGTAAACATATTTTGTTCTTTATAGCCAGGTAAATATTTTCTCGGTCTTCCCTGGTGGCTCATTGGTAAAGAACCTCCTCCCGATGCAGGACAAGCGGGTTCCAACTCTGCTTTGGGGAGATTCCCTGGAGAAGGGAATGGCAACCTGCTCCAGCATCCTTGCCTGGAGAAGCCCATGCACAGAGGAGCCTGAAGGGCTACAGAGCATGGAGTCTCAGAGTCAGACATGAACTAGTAATTGAACAAAATATTATGTAAGTTTCTAACTGGACATATTCCTGTGGATTGAAACACTATCTGATCAATTAAGCAATTGATCAGTGATTACTTTTTTATCCCTTGTCCTCTGCTGTTAAAGAAGGTGCTTTAGCTTAGGTTAAAGGAGGTGCTTGTAGCATACGTTTTGTTATTCAGCTCTGTTTTAACCTGCATGCTTCAGAGAAGATTGTATGACTTTGAAATAACCTAGATTTTCAGCATTTAACTCTACAATTCATCCATAATTTCTCCCAATGCAGCCATTCCTTTGAATGGACACTTTTCCTAAAGTGATTATCATATACAGTACTTCTCATAAGATACAGATCTTGTTTAAGTAGTGGCCATCCCTGTCATTTCTTTAAAACAGAAGCCTGTAGATCATTTCTTCTTATATAGTTTAACAGTGAAGTGGGTTTAATGCTTTGCTTAAGAATTATGGAAAATTCTTTAAAACACAAATTTGTCAGGGTGGAACTATAATATCTTTATGGGCAATATTATTTTGAAACATAGTCCAGTGTGGATCAGCCTTCTTGATTTCAAAATTAATACCAGCACAGTATATTCTGAAATAGTTTTAAAGCACTAGCCTCTCCATCCACATGCACTTTTTGAGAAACTTGTAAGTGCAGAGAGAAGCACGTTTAGAAAACGAACTAAATGCAAGTCACTTCATTTGTAAAGTCCCATAGTGACACTTTACCGAACATAGGAAGATGGAGTGGTCACTTATCTTTTTATCTCTAGTTAGCTTAGATTTTAAAATTCCTATCTGTTACTCCTCTCTGAATTGATCCTAATTTATCATACCAGAAAGTTATCTCTTTAATAATCACAGAGCATAGTACAGAGTTGCCTGCTTAATAGGTCATCAATGAAATAATAAATTAGACTCTTAAGATAGGTATAAATTATCTTTACAAAATTTACTTATCCAAAAAGAGAAATAGTTAGAGTTGGGCTGAGAGAAATGATTGCTCTTTTGGGGTCATAACAGCTTCCTATTTCAAGTTAATAAGAATTAAATGAACTGCTGCAGACTGCATGCTACCGTGCATTTATATTGCATGACTTTGCATAAATGTTATTTTTATATGGTCTCATGTCAAACATGGGAACAAATGCCAAGCAGGTGACTTCTTATAAGTTAAAGATTTGGATTTGACAAATGTCAAAATAAACTTAAGCAGCAAGCTGACTAAAATCACAAGCCAAAGAGAATTTTCAACACTATACAATTTATTCTTTGAATCTCTCAGCTTTCTTGAATCTGATAAAATGATACAATGTCTTCTGTTTTTTAATTGAAAGCTTGAACCAATGTTAAATTTCACTGTTAACCTACAAAAGATTATTAGTATTGTACCTTAAGGTATCAATTCTGGTGAGATGCCCTCACTAACATATATATATATCTTCTGAAAAGAACTATCACAAAATCTGCTTCATTCAGAAGTATTAGTAAAATATCATAAGACAGAGTTTCAAGTTTGTTGTTAAGATCCAGATGCATTTTTTTCCCTTGAATTTATGTCCTAACCTTGCACTTGCAAAGTATCATTTATAGGTCTGAGTATGTGCCTACTGAAGTTTGATTTTTATCACTCTACTAAGTCGAAAGGTTTAAAGTAATTGAAGGAATTAAGTATATAAGGATTATTGGAAGATTTGATTTACAGTAGTCTAGTATAACATTTTCTAGGAGAGGTTTCAGGAAATGAAGAGAGTCATCAGACTAGCAGGAGAATGCCCATGATCATAGATGCCTATAGCAGAGGACAGGAAATTTGCAGGAAAAAATTATTAAAGCCTGAAGTGTTGACAGTATATTACCTCCTCAGAAACCTGTGGGTCCTGCCCACCCTGGATGGAATAATTGCCTTTATTTTTCTCTTTCATTTTCCAGGTCTCACACAACTACTTCTTATCAGTAGATTTAAACCTGAAATAATGCAGACTCGGGGGAGGTTCAGCACATTTCTCACATCAGACACAGTTTGGCCAGAATCAGACAGAAAAACAGAAACCTGCGTTTTCTACAGGTAGGTGTTTCATACAAGAAATGATAACCTTAAAATTCTATTAGAGTGCTGGAGGAGTCAAGGCCTGGGAAATTATTACTAACTCTCAAATTTATTCTTAGATTTCAGAAAGTCAGTTTTGCAGAAATACAAGGAAACTTCAGACAATAAAAGGAACTGCCTGTAACAGCAGACAGGGAAATTATCAGGGAAACACTAGGAAAGCTTCATCACTTCAGGTCTTCCAAAGCCCAAGCTAACACCTGAAAACTCTGCAGGAGACACAAATGGTTTCTGCTTCTGTTCTGCCTTCCAAACTGGCTTTGCTTTTCTCCTTTTCAAAGTTTCCCATTGATGAAACCTCAAGCAGAAATTTGCTCTCAGTGTTTCCTGTCCTTATTTCAGCAAGGGTCGGAAGATGATGGTGATGATTGGTAGCTGAAATAGGCAGTTTTCCCCAGTTCTTACTCACTCATATCCAAACTCTCAATTTCTGTGGATTCTACTCGTTATACAGATCTCAAATGTATTTACTTATCTCCACCTTTGTCCTTATCCTCCTGTTGTGTGTGTGTGTGTGTGTGTGTGTGTGTGTGTGTGCTCACTCAGTTGTGTCTGACACTTTATGACCCTATTGACTGTGTAGGATGCCAGCATCTCTATCCATGGGATTTCTTAGACAAGAATACTGGAGTGGGTTGCCAATTCCTCCTCCAGTGGAGCTTCTTAACCTAGGAACAGAATGCATGTCTCTTGTGTTTCCTACAATAGCAGGCAGATTTTTTTCACTACTGAGCCACCTTGGAAGTCCCTATCTTCCTGTTACATGCCATCATTCTTTCTCACCTGGACTATCACAATGATAATTAACTGGTCTCTTCAGTTCAGTTGCTGAGTGGTGTCTGACTCTTTGTGACCCCAGGGAATGCAGCCCGCCAGGCGTCCCTGTCCATCACCAACTCCCAGAGTTTACTCAAACCCATCTCCATTGAGTCGTGGATACCATCCAACCATCTCATCCTCTGTCATCCCCTTCTTCTCCTGCCTTCAGACTTTACCAGCATCAGGGTCTTTTCCAGTGAATCAGTTCTTCGCATCATGTGGCCAAAGTATTGGAGTTTCAGCTTCAGCATCAGTCCTTCTAATGAATATTCAGGACTCATTTCCTTTAGGATTGCCTCATTTGATTTCTTTGCAGTCCAAGGGACTCTCAAGGGTCTTCTGTTTTCCTCTATTTCTTTGCATGGATCGCTGAGGAAAGCTTTCTTATCTCTCCTTGCTATTCTTTGTAACTGCATTCAAATGGGTATATCTTTCTTTTTCTCCTTTGCCTTTAGCTTCTCTTCTTTTCTCAGCTCTTTGTAAGGCCTCATCAGACAAACATTTTGCTTTTTTGTATTTCATTTTCTTGGGGATGGTCTTGATCACTGCCTCCTGTGCAAAGTCAGGAACCTCCATCCATAGTTCTTCAGACACTCTGTCAGATCTAATCCCTTGAATCTACTAGTCACTTCCACTGTATAATCATAAGGGCTTTGATTTAGGTCATACCTGAATGGTCTAGAGGTTTTCCCTACTTTCTTCAATTTAAGTCTGAATTTGGCAATAAGGAGTTCATGATCTGAGCCACAGTCAGCTCCCAGTCTTATTTTTGCTGACTGTATAGAGCTTGTGCATCTTTGACTGCAAAGAGTATAATCAATCTGATTTTAGTATTGGCCATCTAGTGATGTCCATGTTTAGAGTCCTCATTTGTGTTGCTGGAAGTGGATGTTTGCTATGACCAGTGCATTCTCTTAGCAAAACTCTCTTAGTCTTTGCCCTGCTTCATTCTGTACTCCAAGGCCAAATTTGCCTGTTACTCCAGGTAGATCTTGACTTCCTACTTTTGCATTCCAGTCCCCTATAATGAAGAGGACATCTTTTTTTGGGTGTCAGTTCTAGAAATTTTTGTAGATCTTCATAGAACTGTTCAACTTCAGCTTCTTCAGCATTATTGGTCCAGAACCTCATCTAATCTGTGACTCTGAAGATTCTGTGTACAGACTCAAAAACTACTTTTTCTTTTAATTTTTCTGGAGAATGTTGTTCATATCTTTTCACATCAAAGATTAACTATTTATTACCAGTCAAGTGAATTCTCATTGTCAGAAATAATGTGATGTCAAGGTATATCACTATTACATTTATTCCATGTCAATAAGGGAGATACACACAAGTTCAAATGGATAACCAAAGAATAACATGACTGATTTACCATATTTTGACAATATTTATTTCAACATAAAAGTATGTAACTCAAAATATTCTTGTAGTCATTCCTTCACTCAGTGTATATTTTAATTATTATTTGTTGTTGTTCAGTCATTCAGTTGTGTCCGACTCTGTGACTCCATGGACTGCAGAATGCCAGGTTTCCCTGTCCTCCAGCATCTCTGGAGCTTGCTGAAACTCATGCCAATTGAGTCTGTGATGCCACCTCTGTCATCTGCTTCTCCTCCTGCCTTCAATCTTTCCCAGCATCAGGGTCTTTTCTAATGAGTCTGCCCTTTGCATCAGGTGGCCAAAGTATTGGAGCTTCAGCTTCAGCGTCAGTCCTTCTAATGAATATTCAGGACTCATTTCCTTTAGGATTGCCTCATTTGATTTCTTTGCAGTCCAAGGGACTCTCAAGGGTCTTCTCTAGCACCACAGCTCAAAAGCATCAATTCTTTGGTGCTCAGCTTTTTTTGTAGTTCAGCTCTCACATCTGTACATGACTACTAGAAAAACCAATATTTGACTAGATGGACCTTTGTTGGAAAAGTAATATCTCTGGTTTTTAATACTCTGTCTAGTTTTGTCATAGCTTTTCTTCCAAGTGGCAAGTGGCTTTTAATTTCATGGTGGCAGTCATCATCAGAAGTGACTTTAGAGCCTAAGAGTATAAAGTTTCTCACTGTTTTCATTGTTTCCCCATTAATTTGCCATAAAGTGATGGCTTTTAAATTAAACTTTTAAATTCCTACCTTTCTTTATCTTGGTAATTTTTAGATAGCTTTTAAAATAAAGTTTTAAAATAAAACTTTAAAATGGCACTAGAAACACATTTCCAGGGCTTTATGTGAAAGATGTAAATGTACTGTATGAAATGATATGAATGTGTATAAGAGGTATATGCTCATATTTATTTACATATTTTATGCATTGCTATATTATCAATTCTATCTATATGGGAATATAGAGACACCATACCTCTGGGTAACTTGTCAGTATTCTTTCCACTACTCATATTCAGTATAATACTCATAGTCAATACAAACTTATTAAAATGTGCACATTATGTAAGTGTAATTTGTTATTTAGCTACACATCTTATTTCTTTGCTTTTTCCTTTCTGTCTCTGATGATTAATTTTGTGTATCACCTTGAGGAGACTATGTTATTCAATTGTTGTATCAGAGATGAGAGTAAATTGTTGCCAAGAAGACATTTTTCAGATGTGATTAACATTTACATCAGTAGACTCTGCATAAAGCAGATTGTTAAGTCATTTCAGTTGTGTCTGACTCTGCAGACACATAGCCCATGCCACTCCTCTGTCCATGGGATTTCCCCAGGCAAGAACACTGGAGTGGGTTACCTTTTCCTACTCCATGGGATCTTCCTGACCCAGTCTCTTATGTCTCCTGCATTGGTAGGTGGTTTCTTTACCACTAATCCAATTTAATCCAATCAGTTGAAGGTCTTAAGGACAAAGGCTGAGGTTACCCAAAGAAGGGATTTGTACTCAAGATTGAGACATCAACTGTGACCTGAATGCTAGCCTACCAGAGCTGTCCTACAGATTTTGAACTTGTCAAAGCTCAAGTTCCTTAAAACAAATCTATTTGTCTATCTACCTATTATCTCATATTGATTCCATTTCTCTGGAGTACTTAACTAGTACAATGTTCTTTATGATTTCAAATGTATTTCTTAGTTGGGGCATGATGAAAAATTCAAGAATAAAAGCAGAGCTAGTTCATGAAGGATACATGTTACATTGAAAAATTTTGAGGAGTTTCTCTAGAGCTGCTCTAAGTTACAATGAGATAATTTTGATAAGTGTATTTAGCTTTTAGAACTATTATTTCAACTGTACTCTACAAAATCTACTGCATTTTTAAAGATAGATATCTGGAAGGTGAATCTCTTAGAAAAGAGTTGATGGTGTTTATCACAGGAAAGTTATACAGTGGTTTCAGAAAAATGGGATGTCTAAATTTCCTTTTTATTTAGAAAACAATTATTTACATTGACAGGATTCAAGGTATGATCCTGAGAGTGGGTGGGTAAAGAAGAGAGGATGAATCATCCATATCAAGATTGTAGATATTTATACTGAAGGTAAGATTTGGATAGAGAGAAAGATGTGATGATAAATGGGGGGAAATGACCAGAGAGGTGGTAGACAGCAGTGATAGGAAGGGTGAGAGTTTCTGGTATCAAGCAGCGTTACAGGGAATAAGCAGTGTATGTTATAGGAGACAGACACTTCAGGGGCAAGGCAGGCAGCAGGAAGCATTTCTGAACAGCTTGATAATTTAGTTGCTTTTTCTATGAAACAAAGATTAAAAGGAGACTGTGGACTCTGTTGATGATTTAAATATTCCCAAACTTGGGTCATCATTATTGATAACAGGCCTGTGAGTTTCAGAATTAAAAGTGTTAGTCACTCAGTCATGTCCAACTCTTTGTGACTCAATGGACTGTGGCCTGCCAGGCTGCTCCTCCATCCATGGGATTCTCCAGGCAAGAATACTGGAGTGGGTTGCCATTTCCTTCTCCAGGGGATCTTCCTGACTCAGGGATTGAACATGATTCTCCCATATTGATGCCAAATAAGTGTTGGGTAAATGATTAAATCAATGAACTTACTGCCACAAGTTTATCTCTTTTAATCTAATAATTTAGGTTTATTCCTTTTGATCTAACATTGCATATAGTGACCTCACTGATACTTGAAAAATTCTACTAAATGGCATTAAGAATTATTATTGTACACATAATTGAAAGCACTTGAAGGCAATCTGACTTTGGAAATCCTCCAAAAGTGGTTCAGTTCAGCCGCTCAGCCGTGTCTGACTTTGCCACCCCGTGCAGCACACCAGGCCTCCCTGTCTCTCACCAACTCCAGGAACTTGCTCAAGTTCATGTGCATTGAGTTAGTGATGCCATCCAACCATCTCATCCTCTGTCATCCCCTTCTCCTCCTGCCTTCAATCTTTCCCAGCACTAAAAGTGGTACCCAGTTTGTATAGTAACAATATTGGCTATTCATATTTTAATTGGGGTTTCAATTTGAAGTTTGAATTTAATCACAAATATGAAAGGAAGATTAATGATAATTTCTTGAATTATTTATCATAGTTAAGGGATTCCTCATACCTTGATATAGTATGGATACTCAAGCAATTTACAGTAGTGAATAGCTGTTCATGTTTGCAGTGAAATAGAAAAAATGCCTCAGTTAAAACATGGAGTTGATCTTTATATAAAATTCTCCAGCAGACAAATGGATAAGAAAGCTGTGGTACATATACACAATGGAATATTACTCGGCCATTAAAAAGAATACACATGAATCAGTTCTAGTGAGGTGGATGAAACTTGAGCCTATTATACAGAGTGGAATAAGCCAGAAAGGAAAACACCAATACATTATACTAATGCATATATATGGAATTTAGAAAGATGGTAATGATAACCCTGTATGTGAGACAGCAAGAGGCACAGATGTGTAGAACAATCTTTTGGACTCTGTGGGAGAGGGTGAGGTTGGGATGATTTGGGAGAATGGCACTGAAACATGTAAATTATCATATGTGAAATGAATCACCAGTCCAGGTTCGATGCATGAGACAGGGCGCTCAGGGCTCGTGCACTGGGATGATGCAGAGGGATGGGATGGGGAGGGAGGTGGGAGGGGGGTTCAGGATGGGGAACACATGTACACCCATGGCAGATTCATGTATGGCAAAACCAATACAATATTGTAAAGTAAAATAAATAAATAAATAAATAAAACTGAAAAAAAAGGCAAATACAAAAAAAAAAAGTAAAAATAATTCTCATATTCAAATCCTTTATGATGAGAATTTCAATTTTAATTACATAAAATGAATTCCATAAAATACAAAGTGAACAAACACATTTTGAACTTTAATAAGAAACATTATAACATGATGGAAATTGAAATTACTTTCTAGGGAAAACTATCACCTCATAGACTGAGTATGAAACCAGCCGAGGTATATCCAGCTTGAACAAGTTTCTCTATGCCTTGTTTTCTCATAGGTAGGATATAACTAATAATAAAGCTACAACCATTTAGTGACTTAAAGTACATTAAGCAATTCAAATGGTTCCTGTGAAAAATATTTTTATTAGCATTAGTTGTTTGATGGAGTCTTGAAAATGAATTATATTTAAATTCACCTAAATTATTATTTTATCTATATATGTTATTTGATTGTTGTGTGTATGGGACTATTCACCCCAAATTTAGTCAATCATGGTGTTTATTTCATAAACCTAATCAGATTAATTTAGTCTAAATATAAATGAAGAGTAAGAACTTGAAAGAGCACTCAATTTTCCCCTTTTTTTATTTTCAGTTCAGTTCAGTTGCTCAGTTGTGTACACCTCTTTGCGACCCCATGAACCACAGCACACCAGCCCTCCCTGTCCATCACCAACTCCCAGAGGTTACCCAAACTCATGTCCATTGAGTCAGTGATGCCATCCAACCATCTCATCCTCTGTCATCCCCTTCTCCTCCTGCCTTCAGTCTTTCCCAACATCAGGGTCTTTTCAAATGAGTCAGCTCTTCGTATAAGGTGGCCAAAATATTGGAGTTTCAGCTTCAACATCAGTCCTTCCAATGAACACCCAGGACTGATTTCCTTTAGGATGGACTGGTTGGATCTCCTTGCAGTCCAAGGGACTCTCAAGAGTCTTCTCCAACCCCACAGTTAAAAAGAATCAATTCTTCTGCACTCAGCTTTCTTTTATTTTAGAAATCTGCTGTTTGAAGTATATTTGATTTACTATTAATAGATTAGTTTCAGTGGTACAGCATAGTGATTCAGTATTTTTATAATTATATTCCATTCAGTTATTACAAGATGTGTGTGTGTTAATCGTTCAGTCGTGTCTGACTCTTTGCAACCCCGTGGACGTTAGCCCACCAGGCTGCTCTGTCCATGGAATTCTCCAGGCAAGAACACTGGAGTGGGCTGCCACTTCCTTCTCCATATTACAAGATAGTACCTGTGGTTGTCCGTGGTATATGACATATCCTTGTTGTTTTCCTATTTCATGCATGGTAGCGTGCATCTCTTATCCTCATACCCCTAACTTGCCCCTTCCTGCTTCCCTCTCCCCCCTATAACCATTAGTTTGTCTTATCTTGCTGTGAGTGTGTTTCCATTTTGCCATATACATTTGCTTATTTTTTGGATTCCATGTATTAGTGATGTCATACAGTGTTTTTTTTTTTTGTTTGTTTTGTTTTTTTACTCTGTTTGAGTTATTCGACTAAGCACAGTATTGCCTCGGTTCATCCACATTGCTACAAATGGCAATATTTCATTGAAAGATAACTCAGTTTTAGTCATCTGTAATACTTAAAGAAAGAAAAATATAAACCTCCCTTAAAACGAACACGTCACTTTTCTGGTGAAAATAAAGCTATTTCTTTCAGTTATATAGAATATGTAATGTAAAACTTTGAGAACTTGAGTTTGTAGAAAAATCATCAAATGAGAGAACAAAGAATAACTTTAAAAAGTGTATTTACTATTTTATATAAAAATTTAATTGTGTTCTGCTGTGAAAATAATGTCTAGATAAGCACAAACCCCATTCCTCTGAATGTGATAAATTTTAGTAGTGTTATTCAAGCATTTTTAATAAAAACTGGTAAATAATTCATGGCACAAACACTGCCAACTTGCAATAATTTTTCTTTATCTCAAATTTATTTACCAAGAAGCTGAAAAGTTTTAACTTGCCAAAAATAAATTAGAGAAATAACAATATTAATGATCCTCTTTCTTCTAATAGTCAAAAGTAGAGCCAAAACATCGTCACCAGGACCAGAGTGTCAAGTATGAATTTAGCATTTCTCAGTAGTGGGTTAGTAATGGGCCAAATACCATCATATTCAAACTCTGAAGGCAAGTGAATTAATAAAGCCCACTCCTCCATGATTTGCTGAAAGGCACACAAAGCCAAGTAGATGAGATGGGGGTACAATTTTTCCATGTTTAGGCCTTTCAGATATCAGGAGCCATTATCAGCTGTTACATGAAAGTATTCTTCTGTGCCCTCATTTTTTATTGTAAGTTTTCTCTCATGAAGCATAATTCTTGTCTATACTTTCATCACCATATTGGATTTGCTTCCAGGAGATAGTACCATGAATTTAAACCAGAAAAATCTCTCATCCTAAATTAATCTTCTTTGAAATAAATTGATAACTTGGATGTTGGTTCAGTAAGTCTGTTCCTTTCTTGGGTTCCTTAACACCATCTAACTTGGTAAAATAGACTAAATGAAACTGCATTCATGTGAATCACACTTAATCTGGGCTTGCTGCAGAAAGTGTATTTCCAATTTTTGACATCTGCATAAGGACTACATTTTTCTCCATATTTTGATTTACCTTTGGTTCCACTAATATGCAGTGTACACTGAGGAAGTTTGAGAATTTTCCTTTTCTCTCTCTGTTTTATGTTTCATCACTCTTCGTCTTCCTGACTTGTTATTTATGCTTTTTATATTTTTCAGAATTAAACTCATTCTCTGTTTGTGTGTGTGTGTGTGTGAGAGAGAGATAATCTGTAATCGATATAAGCAGAAGCATTCATGAAGTTTTACTTTTCTTCTCTAGTAGGGTGATTGCATTCCAACAGCATAAACAAAATCTATGTCTGTCTTTGGTAGTGACAAAATGACTTCCCAATTGCTTCAGGTCATGAAACAGACATTTAAATATTTTAGCTTATGGTGTAAAAAGGTGAAAGAGCAGTGCTTTGTGTACACTTGGTTGATTTCTTTCACCAAAAATTCTAATACCAACTTCCCTGATTATTAGTTCAATATTTATATGTCCCTGTTTTTTCTCATATTATCTTCCTCCCTCCAAATTAACAAGAACAAAAAAATCTTTTGCTGAGAGAAAATTAAAAGGCAATTACTAACACTAGTTCCTCAATACACCTACTTGATTGCATCCCACACAGTAAACTAGTGGAAAGTTGTAGAAATGTTTATACATTAGTAAAACATCGTATGACTTTTACTCACAGAGTTTTTTACTTAGAAGCAAAAGTTTAACATTATTCAGCAGGATAAATACTTCAAATGATAAAATTTACATTGACCTACCGACTTGATGGGCATGAGTTTGAGTAAACTCCGGGAGCTGGTGATGCACAGGGAGGCCTGGCATGCTGCAATTCATGGGGTCGCAAAGAGTCGGACACGACTGAGCGACTGAACTGAACTGAACTGAACATATCTTTACATTCCCTCAAATTATAATATTAATTGTAGCAACAGTGTATCTCGCTTATTGAAGATTCAGCTTTTGCACCTCTTCCCATAAAGTCACTGGGAAAAAAAAAAGCTTTAAAATGTTGTCTTAAGACAATGCAAGTCATTTTTAATGTATTTTATACCTTCCAGGAATTAAATTAGGTATATTTAGTTCGTGTATGTCCAGACAACCTGTACCAATGTTTCTTTGAACAGTTCACATATGGTGAAGAGAAAATTGATAGTATTGGGAGTAGCAGGTGATTAGTGTGGCATAAATATTTTGGGCTTTTTAAAAATTCTACTATTTTTTGCTTTGATCATGTGTTTGGGTTGAGCTGAATTTAACATTATCATATTTGTATGTGTGATTAATAGAATATGACTGGAGAAACAAACTGTTTTTGAAAGAAACCATTCTTCAGGCAGGTAATGTCATGCAGATTGCAATTGAAATATCATCCTATCCATTCTAGCGGTTTTCTGCCCTTCTATCCACATTCATGATTTCCCTGTTAAGTTTTTCTCTTTCAGTGTTCAACACCTCAAGGATATGGGCAAAAAATAGATAATACTATAAACATGTTCTTTTCAAAACCCTATGATCAGTTCATGTAGAATCATTGAAATGAGTATATGAATTACCTCCCTTACCACAAAAATCCCCCTAAAATGACAATACTAGGATTCCTAAGAGATGATTCCAAAAAAAGAGAATGTGAATGAAGAAAACAACAGCGGAATACCAAAGTTAGAGGACCTGTGAAGGTGATAAGTGACTTAGCAGCCACAAGAAAGAAGAATCGTAAACTGGTAGCAGAGAAATCAAGATGCTCCCTGATTTTCCTGAGAAAACTTGCAAAATGCTTAGGAATTAGTAGGCTTCAGATTTCCCTAAAAGTGAGGCATAACTCAGGGATAAGATGAATATCTACAAGAGAAGTGCCCATTCTGTACCATGAAGTCATTTCTCTGAGGTTGCTAAGTCCTGTCTGACTCTTTGTGACCCCCTTGACTGGAGGCCACCAGGTTCCTCTATCCATGGGATTCTCTGGCAAGAATACTGGAGTAGGTTGCCATTTCTCTCTCCAGGGGATCTTCCCAACCCAGGATCGAACCCACATCTCCTGGATTAGCAGGCAGATTCTTTACCACTGGTTCAGCTGGGAAGCCTAACAAGATTCCTGAAGACTAGCAGGGTTCTTTTTTTTGTAGAAAGAAAAGGTGTCTTTGGATTGAAGCCTGCCAGGACTGAATGAGGGCAGTGTTATCACACTGCATGGAAGGCAGTGAGTGGGTTTCTGTCAGGACAGAGCTACCTGTGTGTGGTCTGTATACCCTACAGAAGAGAAAAAGAATGGCTAAAATCATGGAATTTGCTATGGTCTGAATGTTTGTGTCCTCTCAAAAGTCTTGTGTTGAAATCTTAAGCCTGAGGTGACAGTATTTGAAGATGGGGCTTTGGGGAGATGATTAAGTCATGGGGGTGGTGTCCTCATGGATGGGATTAGTGTCCTTTGTTAACGACACCAAAGAGCTTGTCGGTCATTCCAGCATATGGCACAGTCTATGAACCAAGAAGCAATCTTCACCAGAAACCACACTGAATCTGCCGGCGTTATGACCTTGGACTTCCCTATCTCTAGAACTATAAGAAACAAACATTGTGTATAAGCCACCTTGCTTGTGATAGTTTTTATAGCAACTCAAGCAGACTAAGATCCCATACCCTATTCCTTCACCCAAAGATCTATGTCTGCATAGACATGGTATCCTATGTCTAATTCATATAATATTCAGTATAAGGTTGTTATATTACTGAGAAGTGTACAGTAAACATTTACATCTTATATTCTCATTCCCCACATTCCCTCCAAAACAAATGCACAGACTTAACTTTGTAAATCCAGGAAGAAGAGTGAAAGGATTTTCTCAAGGCACACTTTTTTATTCAAAAATTTTTTAAAAGAACAGCCAAACAAAAAACATTGTTTCCTTGAAAACATACACACTTATCATCTCAGTAAAAATAAGACATCAGTAATCAACAATTGTTTAAACACAGTCTTGCAGCATTAAAACTGTTCATGCTTGAACTATACATGGACCCAAATTAATGAAGGAACACAGCCTTTAGTTTATTAATGGCTCCAGTTTCATCCTTTGGATTTTGTAGAATTTTCCTGCTCTCACAGCAGTTATTTGTACATGGTATCCTGGAGAGTAGCAACAAAAAAGTCAGATGGAAATCAGAGGTGTAGTATTAATAATTTTTATTATATTGCTGCCTTTGGTCATTTGAGCTGCTGTAGCAAAATGCCACAGGCCAAGTAGCTTGTGAGAAACAGAAAGTTATTTCTTACTGTTCTGGAGGCTGAAAGTCCCAGATCAGGATGTTAGCATGGTTGGGTGACGGTCCACTCCCAGGTGGCATGCTTCTCATTGTGTCCTCATGTGTTAGAAAGGGCTCCAGAGCTAGGTGGGATCACTGTCTCTCTCTCTCTTTTTAGTAATTTTATTTCCTTATATATAGTTTTCCAGGTTTATTGAACTGTAATTGACATATAACATGTGTAAGCTTAATGAGTACAATGGGTTGATTTGATATACTTAATATAGTGCAGTGTGATTATTTAACATCACCATCATGTCACACAATGTCATTTATTTTCTGTGGTGAGAACCTTTGAGAATATACAACTGTACGGTCGACTGTATCCACAATGCTGTGAATCCAATCCTTAGAACTTTATCATCTTATAGTTGGAAGTTGGTACCCAGTGACCAATAGGATTCTGACTTGTGAGTTTATAATATTAAGAGGCCACGACCATATGTCACATTATTTTATTACTTTTTACAATTAATAGAATTTTAATTTTTTTAAACACTTCTGGGCTTGTTTCCATTTTCACTAAACAGGAAGAATTTATTACCTGTCTTATGAGACTGTGGTGAAGCCTAAGCAGGATGATGGAAATAAGACATGTAGAACAGTACCTGGCACAGAGCAACTCTCCAGCATGTGAATGAAAGCCTTGCCCATTGGTGAGAACTGGATTACAGTGATATTTAGAATCAGGAAGGTACATGCTTGCTTCAGCAACAGATAAACTAAAACTGAAACAGTTCAGAAAGTCAGGAAGCTGTGGCAAAGAATCTGCCTGCCGATGTAGGAGACTCAGCAGATGCGAGTTCTATCCCTGGTTTGGGAAGATTCCCTGGAGTAGGAAATGGCAACCCTTTCCAAGAATCTTGCCTGGGAAAGTCCAGGTGCAGAGGAACCTGATGGGTTCATGGCATTGCAGAGTCCAACACGACTGAACACTACCCAAACACGCAGAGAATCAGGAAGGTGAGGACTGGAATCCCACATCCCCCACTTGCTAGCTGTGTGACCTCTGAAAAAATCCTTTAAACCATCTTAACCTCAATTTTTTCATGTTTAAAACTGACATCACAGGTACTTGTTGAAGAAGTTCAAGTTTTAAAAATACAGTTTACACAGCATAGAATATATTACTTCCAAGTATTAGAAATAGATGTATTATATTAAATATTTTCTTGATCTATACAGTCATTGAATTTTAAAAATGTAATTAGTCTTAAAGGGTTATCTTTAGTTTTCTATGGGGTTAGATAATAATTTTCTATGGGATTAGATAATAATTAGATAATAATTTTCATTGATATTCTTAAGTGATATTGGCCTAATGCACTGCTTTATCATTTACATTAATTACACTTCAGTATAACTACATACAAATTGAAAAAATATCTTTTATTTTCTCTGAAACAGTTTGCATGTGAATTTTCTCTCTCTGATCTTTAAAAATTCGGTAAAATTGCCCTCAAAAAAAAATTACAAATCTAGGGTATTTTACTGGGAAATTCTTTTAAATTATTTATACACTCTGTAACTTCTGGCTGTAGTTTTTGTGTGCTATATTTTCTCCAAAGAATACATTTCATCTGAATATTCAAATTTTTAGGAGAGATATATTTTAAGCTGTTCTTTTTCAAAATGTCTTTGTTCTGTGAGTTTCACTTGCCTTTTCTTAGTTTTATATTTGTATGCTTTTAAACCCTTGTTGAGTATTCAATTAGCTAGAGTGTGTCTAGTTTGTCTTTATTTTAATTTTAAACATAATTATTTTCAACGTAAGTGTAATTTTTCCATATTGTAATTCTTGTTTCATTTTTCCAAATTATTTCTTTCACCTTTTATGGTACTTTATGGTTTTGTGAATAAATGGCATATGTAAATATTTTTATTTTAAAATTTCTAGATACTAATCCTTAAGATTTCGCAACTTTTCCAATTCAAAAAATTCAGAAATTAAAAAATTGACTGTCCTAGATAAATTATGGATAATTTAATATATTTCTAAGCAATTATTGAATCTATGAAAACAGTGATAAAATATGTAATTTTGTTAATATGCGTAAGTCAAAGATCATATTTATTATGAAATTTGTGATCTCTCATTTGTTCATATCTTCAACCATTCAAAAATCTTTACTGAGGACTTATCCATTACCTTATGTTGTTACATGGTTTTTAAAAGCCTGGCAAAATAACAATATTCATTAAAAAGTCAGTTTTACAGCACTCCCTGAGCCATCACTCAGTAATGCAGCCAACTCTTCTTCTCCAATATGCAATTAGCTTTTTTATACAAAAATTGATTTATGGTTAGATTTTCCATTATCTGGAATGTGTCCTTTTGAAGCAAATTTTCCTAAGCACAAGAAATTCTGAGACCTGGACTTCAGATTGCTTTGAAAAAATATTCACTTCTCTTATCCTTGTATTAAAAATCAAAAAAAGAAGTATTACATTATCATAGGAATGTTGTTTGACTTTTTATAAAGTATTTCTTTGAAACAAACTCGATGTGTCTCCACAGTTGCTAATTATTTTCTTAAGAATGAACATTTCTTCTTTTCCTTTTTTATTTACATCAATGAGTTAGAAACAAATAAGAAAATGACAGACTTAATCTGTTCATATCGTGGAACTCATTATGCAGTAAATAGAGTGCAACCATGCAAATGCAACTCACTGGTCCACCTGACTTGATAGAGGGACAGGGAGGCCTTCTGAAGACTCTCAGTGTCAGCTAAGTAATAATACAAGTGGGACCAGGGACATGTTCAAAATTCTGTATATACCTTTAATCAGTGTTCAAAAATGTTTTGAACTATATGTTTCATCATGTAGTTTTCATCATATAGTTGCTGCTTTTCCCATATCCAGGATTATACATTCAGGAATCAAGAGTGGAAATGGGAGTGGTTGACTCATACTGATGCCTACAGACCTACAAGTGAATCATTTGCTTCCTATACCTGTGAACTTAGGCTCTCCTAGCTTCAATTCAGTTCAGTTCAGTCGCTGAGTCTGATTATTTGTGACCCCATGGACTGCAGCACTCCAACTTTCTCTGTCCTTCACCATCTCTCAGAACTTGCTCAAATTCATGCCCATTGAGTTGGTGATGCTATCCAAGCATCTTGTCCTCTGTAGTTTCCTTCTCCTCCTTCTTTCAATCTTTCCCTGCATCAGGGTCTTTTCCAGTGAGTCAATTCTTTGCATCAGGTGGTCAAAGTATTGGAGATTCAGCTTCAATATCAGTCCTTCCAATGACTATTCAGGACTGATTTCCTTTAGGAATGACTGGCTGGATCTCCTTGCAGTCCAAGGACTCTCAAAAGTCTTCTCCAGCACCACATTTCAAAAGCATCAATTCTTCAGTGCTCAGCTTTCTTTATGGTTCAACTCTTACATCCATACATGCCCACTGGGAAAAAACATAGCTTTGACTGGACAGATTTTGTCAGCAAAGTAATGTCTCTGCTTTTTAACATGCTGTCTAGGTTGGTGATAGCTTTTCTTCCAAGGAGCAAGAGTCTTAATTTCATGGCTGCTGTCACCATCTGTAGCGATTTGGAGCACCTCACCCCACCAAAAAAATAAAATCTCTCACTGTTTCCATTGCTTCCCCATCTACTTGCCATGAAGTGATGCGACCAGATGCCATGATCTTTCTTTTTTGAATGTTGAGTTTTAGGCCAGCTTTTTCACTCTTCTCTTTCACTTTAACCAAGAGGCTCCTCAATTCCTCTTCGCTTTCTGCCATAAGGGTGGTGTTATCTGCATATGTGAGGTTATTGATATTTCTCCCGGCAGCCTTGATTCCAGCTTGTGCTTCCTCCAGCCCGGCATTTCTCATGATGTACTCTGCTAATTTAGAGATTTCCAAAGGAAGGAATGTGGCTTGCCAGGGGTATAGTGGTGAAAGAATCTGTCTTCCAAAGCAGGAGATGCAAGAGACATGGATTTGATCCTGGGTTGGGAGTAGGAAATGGCAATACATCCCAGTATTCTTGCTTGGAAAATTCCATGGACGGAGGAGTCAGGCAGGCTACAGTACATGAGGTCGCAAAGAGTTGGACATGACTGAGCCTGCACCCTGGCAAAGGAATGAGTGCTTCCTTCAAAGAGACAAAATGTCTCCAGTAGTGAGAGGTTACTATTGCCTTTGTCCATTTTTACCTCCTCATGGCTCTGATTAAGGCAAAGAAGGGAATTAATTTACTGGGTGGTAAATTGAACCTGATTATTGAGGGGAAATTGAGCTGCCTATAAAACTTTATTCACTATTATACCCGGCAAAGCCAAGTTTCACAAAAACAAAACAAAATGAATAATGCTGGTTTAGTTTAAGTTGTATTAACATTGACTAATAACAGTAGAAAAGTAAGGTTGTAATAAATAAAAGGTAAAATGAAATATCATAACCATGACTTTCAGTAGTACTATGTGAGAAAACACTGTAACATTTCATACATAATTTTATAAATGAATCCTTACCTCTAGGCTGTTTTGAATTTGTCAGTAATCATTTATTTTTTTCCCAATGAAAGTGTTATATGTATTATGGTACAAAGTTTCATAATAAACAAATGCTTATTATGCATATTAATGTCTATTAATACTCATATTATGTATATTAATTCTGCTACTGGATATTCCATTAAATATAATCATGAATTAATTATAACTTATCGTGGGGCTAGGACCTCATAATCAAAATTAATTGCTTAGCATATTGTCCTGAGGTGCATAAATTCATTCAACATACTGGGCAAATGCACATCCCACTCTGCTTAAAATATCCACAGAGGTAAGAACAAGCCCATTCTAGAGAAATTTTAGTCCATTTTTTTCTGTAGTTGTTTAAAGAATATTGTCAGCTTGATACAGAATCTTCCTCACCATAGTTTCTATCCATTACTTTTATTATACTTCTCTCATCTGGGATTTTATTCTATACATCTAATTCCTCTTATGAGGGTGTCCTTCCAATAATTTAAAGAAAATATTCATGTCCCCTCCCCCAAATTTTTCCTTCCACGGGCATATTTCATTTCACATACATAAACTTTTCTTTTCCTCAAAATCCTGTTCATCCTCACTCTATGTTAGATGGTCACTTATTTCAAGTCTAACACTCAGATTGCATCCGAGAATTCCAGCAATGAGTTAATGCTTATCTCTTTCATATATTATATATATTTTATATTTTACATGTATATATGTGTATTACATGCATATTTTGATTTAAGAACCAGACCTGGAAAGGTTCCTATCATGGTCAAAATTCACATGCCTGCTAAGAGTTAGAACTGGGGGACTCAGGGAGAATTGTGGGTTGACATATCACAGTATCTATCTATTTTTCCCTCCCTGGGCTTCCCAGGTGGCTCAGTGGTAAAGAATCCCCCTGCTAAAATGCAGGAGAATCCCACTGACAGAGGAACCTGGTGGGCTACAGTCCACAGGGTTGCAAAGAGTTGGAGATAACTGAGTGACTAGACATTACAGTATTGATTTCTACCCAGATTTTCCTCACTGGCCATACCACTTCTACCCTAAAATTATGAGACAGATGAATTGAAAGATGGTACTTACCTCTCTTCCATTAGTCCAGTCATGAGGTCAAGTTTCTGCTTGACTGAGAAAGCTGTGTGCAAAATAGAAGATGTCAAATTGTATTGCTTAAACTTTAGAGGCAAGGTGGATTTAATAACTGTTAACATGGAATAGTAAGCAGAAGTTAATAAATTTGGTATTCTAAGGGGTAAAATGGATGAAAATGGTTTAAGGAATTAAAGAGTTTTTTTTGTGAGAACCACAACATAAGTATTTTCTTGCTTGAAAGCCTTATATCTGTTTTGATTGCCTACTGCAGTATAACAGAGTTACTGCCAGGCCAATATTAAAATTAAATCTACAATGAAGACTGAAGAGCAAATCTGATGGAGAAAACAAACATATCTGATGGAATTTCTCAGTAGTGTAGATCACTACTTGCAGAGATAATATGTGAATATTATTATAAAGTTTGTGAAAAATTGACTGAAGGAATTTAGTGATGAATGCATGGGATATGTAGGCATAACTGCTGAGAAAATATGTATCAGGCAGATGAAGAAAATAAAACCTACAGATGAAGAACTGCATCAACATAACACTCACCAGAATGAAAGGGCAATCCAAAAAATAGGAGAAAATATCTGCAAAAGAATTAATATCAGAAACACATAAAGACTTCCTACATCTTGATAATACACATGCAAGAACAAAATCAATTTTAAAAAAAGAGAGAAAGGACTTGAATGGACATATCCCCAAAGAAAAAATATATATGGCTAATAAATACATGAAAAGATGCCCAATGTCACTAGTAATTAGGGAAATGCAAATAAAAATGACAATGAGATATGACTTCACACTCATAAGTATGGCTACTCTAAAAATATAGGAAATAAGAAGTGTTGACAAGGATGTGGAGAAATGGGGAATTTTATACACTGTTGATGAGAATGTAAATGGTATGGCTGCTATGGAAAACAGTATGGCAGTTCCTGAAAGAATTAAGTAGATCATAACCATATGATACAGCAATTTCACTTCTGGGTGTATATCCAAAGGAATCTGAAACATCTTAAAGAGAAATTTGGTACTCCCATGTTATTGCAGCATTATTTGCATTAGCCAAAAGGTGGAAGTAACTCAAGCATCTATTGATGGGTGAATGGAATAACAAAATGTGCAATATGCATACAGTTGAATACTATTCAACCTTAAAAAGAGAGTAAATTCTGACATGTGTTACAGCACGATTAAGCCTAAGGACATTATCCTAAGTGAAATATGCCAATCACAGAAGAACAAGTACTGTAGGATTCCATTTACACAAGGTACCTACAGTAATCAAATTCATAGAGATGGAAAATAGAATAATGGCTGGTAGGAACTGGGAGTAGGTGGGAGTACTTTACTTTAGGTATAGAATTTCAGTTTTGCAAGATAACAAGGTTTCTGTGGATGGATGATGGTGATAGGAGCACAGCAATGTGGATGTACCTAATGCCACTGAGTTGTACTTAAAAATGGTTAACGGTAGGGATTTCGCTGGTGGTCTAGTGGTTAAGACTCTACACTTCCACTGCAGGGGATGTGAGTCTGATCCCTGGTTGGGGAACTAAGATGGTGCATGGCAGAGCCAAAAAAGGAAAACTTAATAGTAATTTTTATGCTGTATTATTTTGCTATAAGTTTAAAATTTTCCAGTTATTTGAAAATCAAAGATACCAATCATTGCTGCATAAATACAGAGAAGTAGGAGCAAGGGAAGTGTGGTGATGCATTGCATTATGGGTTATGAAGTCAACTCAAGACAGATATTGATGATACATGATGGAAACAGGCTCACAGATTTCTATTCTATTAATCAACACAAAATGCAAACTAAAATTAAATATTTTGCATCAGGTAAATGATTATGAAAATATTTGAAGTATGTTTATGTTTGTTGTCTTTCCAACATTTTGCAGATATCAAGTGAACTGCATTTATTTCCACAAAGAGAAGAGATACTCTCTGTAGCTGAGCCAAGGACTATTTATTGAAAATCAAAGAGAAATGTCTTTCATAGTTGCTCCCATATGCTTACATATTTTATGCTTTTGTTTGCATTTTATTTATTTATTTATTTTTGTTAACAGATGCTTGTCTTCAAGTGTAAAGATTGTTTGATACACTTGAAAAGGGCATTATTCCCCCAATGATTTGGAGAATAGAAGCCCTTGCAATGATGAATGTGATGCAGCTTTACTCATTTGGCTTTATTAATACTGTCTCTAGTTATAACTCAGTTAAAATTCAAGGCAAAGGTAAACAAAAGAAAAAATAGTTTGTCAATTTTATGATATTAAATTTAATGATGGCAATTAAATATAAATTTAATATTTGGCAATATGATTCTGCTTATTTATTTGAATGACTTTACTTTCTCATTCAGCAAATCAAAAGTTGTTCATCAGAGAGAAAACCTTGAATTCACAGGTTTATTGAAATATACTATAATATAATTTTGTTTGAATAATATTCCATTGTATGTGCATACCACACTGTCTTTATGCATTTATCCATCAGTGGACACTTAGGTAGTTTGCATATCTTGGCTACTGTGAATAATGCTGCAATAAATATGAGAATGCCAATATGTCTTAAAAATAATGATTTCATTTTCTTTGGATACATACCCAGAAGAGGAATTGATAGACCATATGTTATTTATATTCTTAATTTCTTGAGGAAATTCTGTACTGTTTTCCATAGTGGTTGTTTCAATTTACATTCCTACAAATAAGGCAAAAGAGTCCCCTTTTTCTTCAGGTCCTAATCAGCATTTGTTATCTCTTGACCTTCTGATGATAGCTATTCTAAGTAGCGTGAGGTGATATCTCATTGTGGTTTCCATTTGCAGTTCCCTGATTCAGTTCAGTTCAGTTCAGTTCAGTCACTCAGTCGTGTCTGACTCTTTGAGACCCCATGAATCACAGCACGCCAGGCCTCCCTGTCCATCATCAGCTCCCGGAGTTTACTCAAACTCATGCCCATCGAGTCGGTGATGCCATTCAGCCATCTCATCCTCTATCGTCCCCTTTTTCTCCTGCCTCCAATCCCTCCCAGCATCAGGGTCTTTTCCAATGAGTCAGCTCTTCGCATCAGGTGGCCAAAGTACTGGAGTTTCAGTTTCAGCATCAGTCCTTCCAATGAACACCCAAGACTGATGTCCTTCAGGATGGACTAGTTGGATCTCCTTGCAGTTCAAGGGACTCTCAAGAGTCTTCTCCAACACCACAGTTCAAAAGCATCAATTTTTCAGTATTCAGCTTTCCTCACAGTCCAACTGTCACATCCATACATGACAACTGGAAAAGCCATAGCCTTGACCAGATGGACCTTTGTTGGCAAAGTAGTGTCTCTGCTTTTTAATATGCTGTCTAGGTTGGTCATAGCTTTCCTTCCAAGGAGTAAACGTCTTTTAATTTCATGGCTGCAGTCACCATCTGCAGTGATTTTGGAGCCCCCCAAAATTAAGTCTGACACTGTTTCCACTGTCTCCCCATCTATTTCCCATGAGGTGATGGGACCAGATGCCATGATCTTAGTTTTCTGAATGTTAAGCTTTAAGCCAACTTTTTCACTCTCCTCTTTCACTTTCATCAAGAGGTTTTTTAGTTCCTCTTCACTTTGTGCCATAAGGGAGGTATCATCTGCATATCTGAGGTTATTAATATTTCTCCCGGCAATCTTGATTCCAGCTTGTGCTTCTTCCAGCCCAGCATTTCTCATGATGTATGCTGCATATAAGTTAAATAAGCAGAGTGACAATATACAGCCTTGACGTACTCCTTTTCCTATTTGGAACCAGTCTGTTGTTCCATGTCCAGACTAACTGTTGCTTCCTGACCTGCATACAGGTTTCTCAAGAGGCAGGTCAGGTGGTCTGGTATTCCCATCTCTTTCAGAATTTTCCACAGTTTACTGTGATCCACAGAGTCGAAGGCTTTGGCGTAGTCAATAAAGCAGAAATAGATTGAACTAGGTGTTTTGGAAGCCAGACCCTGCAGTGGGAGTCTTAAAAGTTGAGGCCTAGATGTGGGGTCCAAACCCTTTCCCCTCGAGGAGAAGCTGGGAGTTGAAGGTCCCTCCTAGTCATATGAGGGCTTCCTTGGTGGCTCAGATGGTAAAGAGTCTGCCTGCAATGGAGGACACACAGGTTTGATACCTGGGTCGGGAAGATCCCCTGGAGAAGGGAATGGCAACCCACTCCAGTATTCTTGCCTGGAGAATCCCATGAACATAGGAGACTGTTGGACCACAGTGCGTGGGGCCACGGAGCTGGCCATGACTGAAGCGACTTATCATGCATGCTTGCCCAGATGTATGGTGCCATGTTAGGACTGGGGTTTGTGTCTCTGCCTTTCCTAAACGTTTCAATGAGGATGTTTTCTCACCTGCATACTGTGTAAGAGTGCCTCAGCTAGCTTCTGGGTTTCTTTCAGAGGGAATTGTCCCTTCTGCAGCTATACATTCAGTGTTTTTGTGGGAAGAAGGAAGCTTAGGAACCTTCTGTGACCATCTTGGTGGGCTCCTCTTGATGTATATTAAAGTTACTTATTTAAATTCATATTAAGAACTTCCGGGCTCCCCTGGTGGTTCAGATGATAAAGAAGTCACCTGCCAATACAGGAGACTGGGGTTCAGTCCTTGGGTCGGGAAGATCCCCTGGAGAAGGAAATAGGTTCCCTCTCTGGTATTCTTGCTTGGAGAATCCCATGGACAGAGGAGACTGGTAGGCTGCAGTCCAAGGGGTAAAAAAAAAATTGGACACAACTGAGCAACTAACACTTTAACTTTATGAACTTCTAGCCAAAAATATAGATTTTCTTTGGAGTTCCAGAAACAGTAATATGTGTTTCTTTGAAATAGCTGTCATATTCTCATGTGTTTTTTTTCCTATAAGCTAATTAGTCATAATTCAGCTATCATTCTTCATATGACATGGCGGTGAACTAACTAGCACTTCATCTGAGTCAGTCTTTATCAAGTTGCTTTAAGTGGGCAGGCCCTCTCACTTACACATATTTTTATTTAAATTTAGTGTCAAAATATGTGACAACTCCCCGGGGTCACAATCAAATGCAACTAGTTGTTAGTAACATTCCCATCTTTATAAAGAGTAAAGCCATCTTAATTTTGCCTGGCCACCATTCTTCACACCATAACCAAGGTGTGGAGCACATTCATCGTCTACTCCAAGACCCCAGTTGCATCCTGAGTTTACAAGGCACACCTGCCCTCTTGGAGCCACTATTCGGAGGACAGATTGAATATCTGAGGGAATAATACCTGCATCACTTGATTTTCATGTGTTATCAAGAAATAATGGAATGAAATATTGTTGAGTGTTCTATTTCCCATCCAAAGAACTCCTAATGATACCTGGAATACCAAATAAGAAACTTGTCATAGTGAAAGCTAAGGAAATAATGGGGTGGCAGAGACTATTAGCTAACTGTCAAAACTTCCTCAGCCACCCCTTCGTCAGGGTGCACATCATTTCTCCACCAATCTTTCACTTAGATCTGATCTTTTGGTAAGAGAATAGGATGTGGGCAGAAGTGTTCTGTTTCTGAGCAAAGGCTTCTAAGTCAGCAGCATACCAGCTTCACACATCCCTTTTGTTTCGTCATCTGCATCTTATACTTGGTGACCAGGGGTCTATCGGGCAGATGGTGAGTAAGCCCTAACAGATGGAAGGGTTCTGAGTGTGAACCAGCAAATGAATGAGAATTACACTCAGGCCTGGAACATCTCCCCTTAACCATCATGTAGAGAGAAATACACTCTTTTTTTTTTTTTTTTGAGAAATACACTCTTAAACCACTAAGTTGTCTTGAGTATCTCATGTCACAGTTGGTTAGTAAATAACAGAATTAACAGTAACTAACAGAAAACCAGCAAATATGTGATAAACAAACTGTAGATTGTATGACCTAATTATAAGCCAAACAATAGTTTCATAATCTGGATCCTGAGACGTAGGGGTGAAGTTAGTGTCAGATGAGAGGACTAATTAATCAGAAATATGCATCAGGCAGAGTTTCTCCAGCATAGGACCATGGTCCTTTACGCAAAGTTGATTATATATACTGAGATTTTAATTTTGTAAACGATCTAAATATGTTCTATAGGAATACCGCGTACACTACCTAAGCCATGGGAGAGTCCCATTTATCCTTGAGTAAACAATGAAAACCAGAATTTTATATGGAAACTGAAATGCAAATATATGGTATTGTACTTAAACTAAAATGAATAGCCCTGACAGTCCTCAGTGAAAGAGAAATACAACACATGGACACCATTTAAATTCATATTAGGAGATACAAATACAAAATACCCTCTTAAGAAGTTTTTGATTATAACATGATTTCATCCATTACTTGTCAATATATCTTTTCATAGTTCTCCCAAGAATATTTCTGTTAATGCAGTTTGAGGGACTGGCTCTAAAATCTCTATAAAGTGATTTTACTGTAATTGTTGCCTTTATCTCTCATGAGATTCAATTTCATGTTTCATCTGCTTCCCCAATTTCCTGTTGTTAAATAGAAAAATATGTTCTGATCTTCTAAAAATTGCATGGAAATCGACTTCACCAAATGGATAGTTTTGCAGGATATAATCCATCTATTAAGAAAAGAATTTGAAAAGCTAAAGACTTTAGTAATGATTTTTGTATCTGCAGTGACTTTATATCATTAAAAATACTTCAAACAGTCAGATAGTTGAATACATTAATTTTATATTCTAGGTTCTGTTGTTTCCTATGTTTATTTGAAATAAACTATTTTGTAAGTATTTTAACTGGTAAGTGATCTATCAGGCAATTTCCTCTAAAATGTTAGGACAAATTATTAAGACAATAATTCTTGATGTCAAATAATAAGATATGGATATACTTTTATTCCAGGTATAGTTGTATGCAGTTAATACTCAAGTATTCCTGTCATAAATATGACAGTTTAGATAACTTATCAAATTCACAGATAGTCAAAGACAGAGTCACAATTCAAAACCAAGCTATTTGCCTGCTGAGCCCATGATTTAAACACTACTGCATGTAATTCTCCACAAATCATACTGATTTAATACAGGACTATCATTTTATGCAAAAGGAAATTAAGGCTCAAATAAGAAATATGACTTATCTAAGAAAGAACAACAATGCAATAATTGTTTCTTTCCTTCTAGAACATTTCAGTAGGTATCAGTGTCCCATAATATAAATTTAAAAAGTATCCCTTTATTTAACAAAATAACAATAATAATTTAAATAAATTATTAACATCTGTTTAGTGAAATGCAGTGTTGGAATTGAGGTTGAAATATAAACATGTCCAATACTAGTGTCTGCACTTAGGCATCTATAGTTTGCCATAAAATATGCAGCGAGGTGTGTAATAATGTTTAAAGTGTTTAAAAATAAAATCTAGGAATTTCCATTTACACAGTGAGAACACAGGGAAGAAATCATTGATATTGTTTCTACATCATAACATACACCATGTCTAGATTGTCACATTCTTATCTGTTACTGAAAGTCTAGTTAGAAATGACCAACTCTAGATTTGAATAGAAGCAAGCAAAAACAAACACATTACAGTGAAAATTTTTATGAAGTTATTTGGTGCCTATATAACTTTTCTCTCTTTGATGTCTTTACGCTTCCGTGAAGCACAAGGAGACATGAGATTCAATGCCTAAACTGCCATCTTACTGGAAATGAGTGGACGATAACTCCCTTGAAAGGGCCTCAACACCTACCTACACATGATTCTATTATAACCTGGCTTTTTGATACATTTCACTTTCTTTTAACAGAAAATTTGCAGTATTCTTAACATTTCCAAAATGCATGTCTTTAATTCTGACTGTATGTTTATCCACTAACTGCCCTTTGCAAACTAACTGCCATCATGGGTATAGAGGAATGAAGGATTCCATAGCGGATATCAGGCTGGTATTATGGTCAGCGTAGCGAAGTTAGTTGGCCTACCAGTTAAAAACCCTCGGAGGACATTTTAGCTAGGATGTTTGCAGCTCCATTTTGAATGTAGGATTGAACTTTTTTTCAGCTTAGCTGTGTGTTCCCTTGCCAGTTACCAAAGTCATACATTCACTCTCAATATCCTGCTATATTTACTTTGATAAGTTATGACAAAATATCCTATTTTGAAATTTTATATGAGATCAATATTGAAGCCACTATAATTTTGAAGGTTGAAAATGTGGTTTCTTTTAATATTCAGTTTGTTGTTCAGTCACTCAGTCATGTCCAACTCTGTGACCCCACAGACTGCAGCAGTCTAGGCTTCCCTGTCTTTCACCATCTCCCAGAGCTTGCTCAAACTCATGTCCATCAAGTTGGTGATGCCATCCAACCATCTCATCCTCTGTCATCCCCTTCTCCTCCCGCCTTCAATCTTTCCCAGCATCAGGGTTTTTCCCATGAGTCAGTTCTTCCCATCAGGTGGTGAAAATACTGGAGTTTCAGCTTCGGCATCGGTTCTTCCAATGAATCAGGGTTCATTCCCTTCAGAAATACACACATGCTTTTCTCTACATAGGGTATTTTTGTGTGTGTGTACTTGCAATTGTTAGTCTCACCCTGAAAAGCAGAAGCATCTTAACATATAATTCACATATTTTAGTTGGCTCTTGAGACCGAAGATGACACACACACTCCAAGAATATGTAAATTGTTCTTATGTACAGAAATGAGGTCTCTGGTGAAAGCACATCTGAGATGGCTTGAGAGCAAGAATGCTGGCTGGGTTTTGTTCTTTTTTTTGTTTTTTACAATTTTAAAGGGTAAGGGTTAGGATAAGGTTTCCCACACATAGGCAGAGACTTTCTATTTGAATTTCCTACTTGCACCAAAGAGGTGAGAACCCAGACTTTCTACCAGCTTGTCCGGATGTGGGACATAAGTGGGGCCGGGGGGGGGGGTACTGAGGCTTCACACTGTCAGCAGCCAAACAGTAAAAAGTGGAGTCAGACCCCTTATTTCATTTTTTAAATCATTTAAACAAATAGAAATAGCAGTACTCTTGATAATGTCACCACTGAGAGATATAAGAGAGCAAACAACAAGGTGTTATGATGGCATGCAGAGCTGTGTGTCTGTAAGAAGGATCACCCCCTGGTAGTAAAATATACCAGATGCCTGGAGGTCTCAGGTGCTTGGATAGATGGACTTGTCTCTGGCCAGGACCTGACCTACAGGAGGACTTCAGGGAAGTCCATGAGAGCACCGCATGCTCCTATCATACCTCCTCTCTTTGTTTTGACTATAAAGGAGACCTCCTGGGGAGGAGAGACAAAAAGAACCCTTAGAGTTAACATTGACCCCACCCACACATTCCCCCCAAGACATCATCATAGTGGATCTCATCATGCCCTACAGATCATTGGACCTCAGTTGTAGCAGAAGCTGAAGCTTCTAGGGATGTCATCATCCAATGAGTTGTTCTGTGCATGTTGCTAGGCAACATGAGATGCCTTTTTGATCCTCCAAAACCTTCTACCATTCTCGCTCATACTCACAGTCAATTACTTGCAAAATCTCCGTTATTTTTTCTTCTTTATCTTTCTCAGGGTGAGTGTATATTCTTTTCTTATTGAACCTAGTTATTTCCTGTGAATATTACTTCACTCTTACAACCCAATCAAAATACCTTTTCATGTCCCAGCATCACATCCAAGCCCCACAGCCTGTAGGAAGTTGGCAGCGATTCTGTGTGTTCTTTGGTGGTATTTCACACGACTGTGTGTTCCTTGTTGCCACCAAACATACTCACATGACAGTGTCTGCACCATCTACGGTCCCTCCTGGGGTGGATGTAGTCTGTTGTGCTAAACTCAGCAATTTTTGTATGCTGGAAATAAACTTGATTCTTTTGAACTTGCTCCCATCTTTTTCTATATTCTTGACTTCTTAAATTTCCTAATTAATTTTTTCGCTTACAATATCAACACATTTTTATTCTTTCCAAAATAGATATAGAACAAACAAAAGCTAAATGGTTAACTGGGTTGTTTGTGTGTGTGCCCTTGAAATGTAATTGGGTGTAATTTTCATAGTCTGTTTTGAACAAGTGATGGTTAATAAGCACAATGGAAATAAATATTAATAGCCTTAAAATTTACCAAATCTTCAGAGAATTTGAAAGTTTCATTGATTTATCCTCTGCCTTCTTTCACAAGTTCTAAATGTATAAGAGCTGAATGACTGCATTTGGAAACTTATTTTTTCCTTAATTTTTTTTGGGGGTATACAGCGTGCTTCTATGTCACAATCTGAATATAAAATGTCATATATTTTAAAACAAGTTAAAAATTTTGAGCTTTGGGCTTCCCACTACTCGGTGGCGCTAGTAGTAAAGAACCCATCTACCAACGCAGGAGACGTAAGAGACTGTGGGTTGGCTCCCTGGATCTGGAGAATCCCGTGCGTAAGGAAATGGCAACCCACTCTAGTATTCTTGCCTAGAAAACTCCATGGACAGAGGAGACTGGCGTACTACACTCCATGGGGTTGCCAAGAGTTGGACACAGCTGAAGCAATTTAGCACCTTATGGAAGATAAATTTTCCAAACGTGCTCACTTTCATAGTTTAGTTGGTAAAGAATCCGCCTGCAATGTAGGAGAACCCGGTTGGATTCCTGGGTTGGGAAGATCCCCTGAAGAAGGGAAAGGCTACCCACTCCAGTATTCTGGCTGGAGAATTCCATGGACTGCATAGTCCATGTGGTTGCAAAGACTTGGACACGACTGAGTAACCTTCACTTTCACTTTCCACTTTAGAGGCACACAGGCTAAACATTTCACATGTGTAACTGACAGTGCTCCTGTGGTCTACATACGTGCAGGTTAAGATGTGGAACCTGAGACTCTGACCTCTCCGGTGCTTGGAACATGGCATCAACATGCCTCACACCTACTGGAAGACACCCAGCTCGTGCACTGACACCGACTCAGACAAACACACAGCTCCCAACTGCTCGGCCTCCGAAGCCATCCAAGCAATTTTAAAATCAATTTGGTGTTTGACAGGGAGCCATCGCAGTTCCCACAGGAAAGCAGGGGCATGCTGTGGCCATTTAGTGTGAATAAAATTTTGACAGCAGCATTTTGCTGAAGTGGAGCCTTTGCGACATTTTTTTTTCCTAAAAGACCATTTAAAAGGGTCATGATGATAGTCAAACCTGTAGGTTAAAACAGCAAAATCTATTGTTTCAACATCAGCGGGACGACAGTTGGTGAATGCTTTCTGTTTTTAAGGGAATGATAAAATTAAATTCTTATCATAGATCTGAAATTAGGATACAAAAGCAAGGGTTCATTCCCAATTAGCTGCCAAAAGTTTGGCATAAGCACAAAGACCACTGCCATTAAATTAGAAAGACAGGAAGCTTCAGGAAATAGTGCATCTCCAGCAGCAATTTTAATCTAACCATTTTGGCATCATTGCCTATATCATTTAATATATATTGAATGATGAAGATACTAAATCAATGTATTTTGTTCTATATGTATTTTTAAAAGTCCATAATAATTGTATTTGCATTTAAATCACCACTCTATATCATAATCAATATTATCTCTTGTAGTATTAATTCTACTGAATACTAGACATTAATATTACCTACCCTAACCTTTGTAATTCTAATATATATACTTACTTTCTCACTTCTCAGAGGACCATTGCATTTCATTCATAAATGAGTGAAAAAATACCACAACAATAAAGCATTTTTCTGTCGTTAAAACACCTTTCATTCTAAATGGCCTGAAAAATTTTATAACTATCTTTCACATGCAATTTCTGATTTAAATATAAGCAATCAGTATTTACTACATCAACCTACTGTTAAAAGAATTGAAAAAAGATGTGTGGAGAGGGATAGACAGACAAATTTGGAAGAAATTAGAAAAAGTATTTTTAAGTTAAAAATAAACACAAACCCAAATCCTCTCAGAATAAATGCAATTTAGCTAATGTATATACCCTACACATAAATAACATTTTCCTCACATTTTTGCCTCATGAAGGCACCTGGAACCTGGTGGGAAAAGTTCAGTGCAAAGAATCAATTTCTCCTCTCTCTCTCTTTGTCTCTCTCTCTCTCCATGTACACAGCAGAGGCACTATGATGGGACAGATAGTCATGGATGGTAAAGAATGGCCGTACTAGAATGCATGTAGGTCTAAGGTGGGCTTTTGTCATTATCTCCAATCAATTAGAAACTTATTAATTTTAAAGCTATAGATATGCTACAAAAACCTCTGAAATCCTGCAAATATATTACCTGCTGTCATTCATATCCACTCTGAAGAGCTGAAGAAACTGGATCCAAAGTGTTTAATTTTGCAAGACAAATACATAAATTTGATATGTTTTATTTTTTATTGAGATAAATTTTACATAGGATAAAAATAACCACTTCAAAATATAGAATTCAGTAGCATTTAGAACATTCACAGTACTGTGTAACTACCACTTGCATCAAACAATTTTCATCAACCCCCAGAAAACCCGAAACTCACCGAACAGTCATTCTGTTCGGTGCCCCAGCAAAGCCCTGACAAACACCTGTCCACCTTTGGGCCCCATTGTTTATCCTATTATTAATATTTTGTAAAATACAATGACATAATTTGATGTTGTATGGCTAGATTCTTTCGCTAAGCATAAGCTTTGGAGGCTCATGCATGTTTAGGATGTATCGGTACAAAATTCATATTATATGGTTGACTAATATTCCATTGTATAGCGGTGCTGTGTGCGCAGTCCAACCCATGGACTGTAGCCCACCAGGCTCCTCTGTCCATGGGGTTTTCCAGGCAGGAATATTGGAGTAGGTGGCCATGCCCTCCTCCAGGGGATCTTCACGACCTAGGAATGGAATCTGCCTCTCCTGCTGTCTCCTGCACGGCAGGTGGGCTCTTTACATCTGAATCACCAAGGAAGCCCATTGTGTGGGTATAACCCAGTTAGCTTTTCTTTTGTCTGTTGATGAGCATTTGGCTTTGTCCCACCTTTTGGCTGCAGTCAATAGTGCTGCAATGAGCATTTGTGTCCAAATATTTGTTTGAGCACCTGTTTCAATTCATGTGCTAGTTGGTTGCCTGTATATCTTTTTCAGAGAAATGTCTGTTTAAGTACTTTGCCTATTTTTAAATCAGATTGGTTGTTGTTGTCAAAATTCTTTTTATATTCTGAATATTAGACCCTTTTCAGATTTATAGACGGCAAATATTTTCTCCCCCTCTGTAGACTGTCTGTTCTCTTACTTGATAATGTCCTTTGATGCAACAAAATTTGTTTTTAATAAGCCAAATTTGTTTGTATTTTCTTTTGTGGCATGTGCTTCCTTTATACTATCTAAAAGATCACAGCTAAATCTAAAGTTATGAACATCTACTCCTCTGTTTCTTCTGAGAATTTTAGGATTTCAGCCAGTATATTTAGGTCTTTTGTCCATTTTGAGGTAGTTTTTGTTTACAGTGTAAGGTCTGAGTTCAACTTCATTCACTGTCAGGTCAAAATTCAGTTAATCAAGAATAATATATTGAAGAAGCTATTCTTTTTCACTGTATGATCTTGGGCCCCTTTTGAAATTAGGAAAATAAAATGGTTATATATATATATAACCATTTTTTGACTCTGTTTTGACTAAATTAGCTTTGTGTAAATTTTGAAATTAGGAGGTATGAGTCTTCCAACTTCGTTCTTATATTTCAAGATTTTTTATTTAGGGCTCCTTGAAATTCCATGTGAATTAAAGACTGTATTTTTTTATTTCTGCAAAAAGGTCCTTAAAACTTCTACAGGGATTTCACTGAATCTGTAGATTATCTTAGGTAGCACTGTCATCTTGATAATATTAACCTTCCAATCTATCAGTATAGGCTGTCTTTCCTCTTATTTAAATATTCTTTCATCTTTTCCAGCAGTGTTTTGTAGCTTTCAGCATACAGTCTTTCATCCCCTTAGGTAAGTTTATTCCTAGATATTTTACTTTTTGGGTGTTATTGGAAATGGAATTGTGTGCTTAGTTTCCTTTTCAGATAATTTATTGCTAGTGCCTTGAAACACAGGAATTTATATGTGTTGATCTTTTATCCTGCTACTTTGCTAATCTAGCTTTTAGCTCTAATAATTTGTTTGTGGTTACTTTAGGATTTTCTATACATATAAGATCATGTTACCTGCAAATACTACCCAACAGACAAGTTAAAACAGACAACATAGTTCTTTGAGGCTAAGGTGTTCTCTGCTTCTTCTAGAATAGGGTCCAGGCCCCACCCAGGGTATATGAGCTACATTCTTCAATACTATTACAAAGCCAGGGAGAAGGTGGGACAAGCAGAAACAAAAACATCATTAAGCTCTCTTACATTTTTTAATTGCCATTTTAAAAAATTCAGTGTGCATTTATTTGCTATAAACCTTTGACTGTTTTCATAGTTCTGCTGAAGTGGATAATGACAATTTTTTTCTCAAATTTGTGATTTTCTGTCACAGGAAGCACTAGTCCTTAGAGCTACCTACATTTGTCTGATTTTTTTCATGGCAATCAAAGCCAGTTAAATTTGGATAACATTAAACAAAAACAGGTGTTTTCTAGATTATCCTCGGTTAATCAAAGGAGTTAATCTATGGAAAAAAAAAAAGCTGATCCCACCAACTCATCACAGAGAGAAAACAAGTAGCTCTAGGAAATGCAAAGGTTGAAAACAGATTCATCAGGAGGTTGTTGTCATCATGATAATTCAGATCCAGAGTGTTTACAGATAAGTGTGCCTGTGCAACATTCTAATTCTCAAGGTTAAGAACCCTTAACCCTGGAGGTGTTAGATGATAGATTCTCTTAGCAATACTATGGGAAAGCAAAGTATGCCACTCAGAAGTGAAAATGAAATGTCCTCTAAAACAAAGAGGGCTGAGAACAGGCACACACAGGCTGCATGCAAACCCCCATTCCAACCCATTCTTAATATATATGCACAATCATGTATTGCTCCCAAACGCATTTCTATTCAATTTTAGAACCTTCCTCAGGAATCCAAGAAGCAAAAGCAACTGTTCAGTTAGATTCTAAAGACAACACTGCTGTGGTCCTGAGATTCAGCGGGTGTCTCAAAGCTCATTACAAGCTCTTGACGTGCTGGTGCATATTCACAACGTCATAGTCTGCTTTAACAACATTATTTTTTTTAATTGTGAAATCCACGCTGCTAAATCAGACTAGTAGAATCTTTTCCCTAAAATCCTGAAAAAGATTATTTCATAATGTTTGCTTTAAGGGTATGCATGTTAATCTCAACTGCTTTTGTTATTGAATATAAACCTGTAGTACTAGAGTACAGTAGAAAGTAAACAAGAAAATACAGTCATAAAATGACTAAGGAAGAAGAAAATGGAATAAGAATTACAATGTCAAATTTTACTCCTAATTTCCCTTCAGAATACCCAGAATCATCATTTGATACTTGAATTATTCATGCTGTTTGCATGCTACTTGCTTACTATTCCTATAATTTCTTTATTACAGTACATTATTTGGAGATGTTACTATTTCTACACATGGATCCTAGTTGATATATTTTTCTTCATTCTTAGTACATTTCTGTTCATGCTTACAGTTCCAAGTGAAACTGTTTCTCTTTGTAAAAGAGAATTAAACCCAAGAATTTCATTTTTTTTAATGTTCAAATTACAGATTTGTTACAGGGGAGGAAGTACATTAACTTCATGATATTTGGCTTGAATATATCATGTGTGTCCCTTCCCACTCTAGATATTCATATAAAAATAGTCAAAGAATAACTAGAGAGAAAATTATATTTTATTTGGTTTTATTCTGAGTATATATGCCTTGTCAGGTGGCGCTAGTGGTAAAGAAACTTGCCTGACAATGCAGGAGACATAAGAGATGTGGGTTCGATCCTTGGGTTGGGTAGATCCCCTGAGGAGGGCCTGACAACCCACTCCAGCATTCTTGCCTGGGAAAGCTCATGGACAGAGGAGCCTGGAGGACTACAGTCTACAGCATCACAAAGAGTCAACACGACTGAAGCGACTTAGGACATCACACAACACAGACATGCCTTATTCCACTCTTTCTGTTTAGAATCATATCCACGAGCATTTATTCCAACAATGATTGGTGGAAGGACAATACAATCAGAATCAGTTATGTAAGGATTGAAAATGTATTAAGCATATTTTGCAGTTCTAGAAAATAATAAAAGGACTAGTCCATAAAATAAAAATTATGATTTTTCTTTATGTTAAATTTACTCATGTCATGGATAGTTTTATATACTTAAAGCAATTAAGATGTAGTCTTTTCTCTAGAGTAATGATTTATTTAACAATCTGATATTATAAGCCAGTGGACTGTAACAAAATGCAAATCTAGAAGTAAGCCAGTTCATCTCCTCAGCAACAGGGAAAATAAATGTCACATATGTCATGTGTGTTCTTGCATGGGAGGGGTAGAGTAGGGTATTAATTGTCCTGGCATTAAAGAACAAAATGCATTCTACTGTAGTCAACTTTTAAACAGGATTTCAGGGGAGAAGTTTTGTAGAGATAATTTTGACTCATTTCTTTATTGTGTTTATTCATTTTTTTCCCCCACAAATGACGACATGATTTGTTTGGTCAGATAAATGATTGTTCATATAAAGTCTAACTATGTCTCCCTCCCGGCAACCATAAGTCCATTTCCTAAGTCTGTGAGTCTCTTTATGTTTTGTAAGTAAGTTCATTTGTATATACTGCTATATTTAAAAATGGATAGCCAACAAAGACCCACTGTATTGCACATGGAGCCCTGCTCAATATTATGTGTCAGTCTGGATGAGAAGGAGGTTTGGGGGGGAATGGATGCATGCATATGTATGTCTGAGCCCCTTCGCTATTCACCTGAAACTACAACATTGTTAATCAGTTATGCCCCAATACAAAATGCTTTTGGTGTTAAAAAGACTAAAATTTTTAAAAAAGGAAAGAAAAATTTGAGAAGGAAAAAAAGTGATTTATCACGAGGCTATGAAATACTCTTGGAGATTTATAAACTCAAAATATAATGTTAGAAACATTAACAAGGATCAAGAAATTTAAAAAAAAAAAAGAACTGACTGAAGGTGATGTAAAATGCTACAATAATTGCCAAACAAGAGAATACAAAACATCTAGAAATATGATAAAATGTAAGGACACCTGTGGCAACAAGAAAATTCAATAGAGTCTGAGAGAAAAGATACAAGGTAGATAATTAGAAACAACTCAGTTTGATATAAGGAGACAAGGAAATCAGTTTTCAAAGTATTGAAAGCAAAGTTGATTCTGTAATTTTAGAACCATTATTGTAAATAACATTTAAAGGAGAGAGCACAGTCAAGAGTTCCCTGGGAATACAAAGCTTTAGAAGGTTTATAATGAGAATATCATCTTGAAAACACCCTTTGATAAACCAATTCAAATATAACCCATGGAACTCTCAAGAATGCAGTAATGCCTATTGGCAGGAAAGGATGATTAAATAATCTAATCAACTTAGTTATTTCATAAGAAAAAAAACAAGGGCTACTGTTGTGGTTGTGGTTTAGTTGCTAAGTCATGTCCAGCTCTTTGCGATCCCACCGACTCTACCCCACCAGGCTCCTCTGTCCATGGGATTTCCCAGGCAAGAATACTGGAGTGGGTTGCCATTTCCTTCTCCAGCGAATTTCCTCACCCAGGGATTGAACTCAAATTTCCTGCTTTGCAGATAGATTCTTTACTGCCCAGCCACCAAGAATTCTCCACAGGGGCCACTAATAAATAAATCATGCAGAAAGAGAGGGGAGCAGAGGAAGGAAAATGAGACACATTTGTACTGCTGTGCTTGCTCCTTTGGGACAGATGAGAGTCTTCCCTGGAACCTAGAGGCAATAATGAAAGATGGAGATGATGAGTATGAAATTGCACACCCAAGACCACATGCGGGGGCAGCGAGAGCTGCAGGTAGGGTTAGAATGAAAAGTGGGGAGGGAGAGGATAAATGACAGTGGATGCTGAGGACCAGCCTCAGCATTGGAAGGTGTAGCTGGTCTCAATAACCTCCATCTTCTGGGTCTCTTCTCAGGAAGACATGCTCACTGGAACCTCAAGGAGCTTCTCCCAGATTGTCCATGGAAAAGTAGATCATGGGTATTAGTATTATTTATTAAGCTATATATGTTTCCTGTATTGTGTACCTGTGCATTTTATTTCCTCAATAAAAATTTTCAAATGTTAATAATAAATTTAAAATGTGGAATGAAGCAAAGTACATCTTTTCAAGGACCCATGTATGATTCATGAAGATGGATTATCTATCTGCCCCCCAGAAAAATCTCAGTAAGTTCCCCAAACTAGAAATGATGCATACGAAACTATCTTGTGTTATTTTAAAGAAGCATACATTTAGAAGCAATAGTTACTTTTGTTTTACAATTTGAAACGTCTGCAGAAAACAAACAGAAAGCCATGTAGAAAAATCTCAGATCCATGGGGAGCTACAAACCGAGAAGCATGATTTCCAAAAAATAGTAATAATGAAAACATCTTGAGTTAGACTCTATGAAGTGAAGTGACAGTCCTCAGTCATGTCCGACTCTTTGCAGCCCTATGGACTATACAGTCCATGGAATTCTCCAAGCCAGGATACCGGAGAGGGTTGTCATGCCCTTCTCCAGGGGCCCTTCCCAACCCAGGGATCGAACCCTGGTCTCCCACATTGCAGGCGGTTTCTTCACCTGCACAAAGGAAGCCCAAGAATACTAGAATGGGCCGTCTATCCCTTCTCCTGCAGATCTTCCCACCCAGGAATCGAACTGGAAGTGAAGAGATAATCACTTAGTCCTGTCTGATTCTTTGCAACCTGATGGACTATAGAATTCATGAAATTCTCCTGGCCAGAATACTGGAATGGGTAGCCTTTCCCTTCTCCGGGGCATCTTCCCAACCCAGGGATCGAAACCAGATCGCCCTCATCACAGACGGATTTTTTACCAGCTGAGCTAAGAGAGAATCAGACTCTATGAATAGAACGAAAGCAATGCTCAGAAGATAGGGGCTTGATACACTTATATCATTATGTGTATACAAATACATAAATATCTTTAAATAATTTCTTTATAAGAATGCATGAATTATTCATCTGAAGTTGAAAAATGTTTAAGAACGCTATCAGAAAACAGACGTAAATAAGTAAATAGGAAGCAAAGATATAAAAGATAACTAATGAGCTAGAAAACAGAAAATCTGTAGACTATCATAAATATAATGTAAAAATGTGCCCATAGGCAAAAGTTAGTAAAACAGAATGATTTCTCAGTATCTAATCTCACAATACAGGAATAAAGTACAAATGCACAAAATAAGAAATAGCTAGGGAGGAAAAAAAAAAAACTAAAATAGTTGAAACTTTTAAAAATAACAGATTTCAACTTTGCACAAGTCTATTCTAATGCATTTGAAAATCTGACTTAAAATACCAACTTACCAAAACTAGTCTGTGATGAAATAGAAGAGTCTAAATAGATCAATTTCCCTTTATGAAAGAGAAAGTTTTGTAACATGTCCCAAAATACCAGGCTCAGACAGTTCCACAGGGAAAAATTTTCCACAACTTAAAGAAAAAAGAATATTTCAAAATTAACTATTTCATAACATATGGAAGTTTTTTAAAAACAAAATTTTAATTAAGTAAACATAACAAAAACAATAAAAAATTAAGTGAAAAGTGAAGGTTGTTCAGTTATGGCCAACTCTTTGCAATCCCATGGATCATCCATGTACTTCTCCAGTCCAGAGTACTGGAGTGGGTAGCCATTCCCTTCTCTAGGGGATCTTCTCAACCCAGGGATTGAATCCAGGTCTCCCACATTGCAGACGGATTCTTTACCAGCTGAGCCACCAGGGAAGCCAAAGTATACTGGAATGGGTAGCTATTGCTTCTCCAGTAGATCTTCTGAAGCAGGAATCAAACAAGGATCTCCTGCATTGCAGGTGGATTCTTCACCAGCTGAACTGCAAGGGAAGCCCTTGTCCCAAAAGAAGTCTCTACCCAATAGTTTATAGATATTAAGGAAACTTCCAATGAACTCACATAAATACTGTTGCAGAACCCCTAAGCAAATATTTGCAAACAAAATCAAACGTCATCATTGAAAAGTAATACATCAAACTTAAGTGAAACTACTTGAAAAAATATACATGTATTACAATATTTGAGAAACTATTCAACTTTAATATAATCAATCATTTCTTTTCTAAGAATTAAAAAAAAAAAATGTATGGACTAGCTAGAGAGAAGGAAATGGCAAACTACTCCAGTAATCTTTCCTAGGAAATCTCATGCACAGAGGAGCCTATCAGGCTATAGTCCATGAAGTTGCAAAGAGTTGGACATGGCTTAGAGACTAGACACACACATCTCCATAGATGACAAGAACAACAAATGATGTAATAGATGAATAGATTCCTCTTTAACAATGTTTTTCATGAATATAATACACATAAACATCTCCAATCTACTATTGTCTCTGTGCAGAAAGTAGTAGACATGTTCTTTGAACAAGGAGCCATGTTTATAATCATCATGAGTGTTTAATATTTAATCAGATGTATCTGTTGACATGAGTAGACAGGAACTTTCCAGTGAGTGGCAGATAAAATAATCAGATGAAAACTGTAGTAAGCAATAACAAAGTTCTTAAATAGTAAGATACGATGTTAGTATTCAGACAAAGACTGTATATACAAACAAAATACATAAAATTTCAAAGGATTGCTTTAATGTGTCCAAAATAGAATAAGAAATCTCATAGCACTTGTGAAAAACCCAACTGTAAATGTGAACTAATGATAAATTGTGCTGTGTTCTTGAAGTGAGAAGCTCAGCATCATAAAAATATCTCCAAGGTAATGTAAAACTTTAAAGCAATTTGAATAAAAATAGCATCTGATTTTTTTTCCCTCTGGAATTATGCAAGAAGTTTTTAAAGTTTAAATGTAAATATTAATGAATAGTAGTAACTGGGAGCAGTTGAGTCTAGACCATCAGGTAAAACTACTCTAAAACTATAATAATTTAAATTCTGTGATATCAGATTAAAAATAGGCAAAGAATAAAATAAATAGTCCTAAAAGGACTTTCATATACAGGAATATAGACTATGAAAAATGTGATGACTGATTTTATTAATTCAGATAAATAAAGGGAAAAAATAATTGGTGAGAAAAGGAAGAAAAGTCTGAAAATGTAAAATTAAAGATGAGTAACAGTATCTAAGACAGGTATGTAGAAATGACCATCATGAATCATTACTTGTTAACAAATTAGGAAATTTAAATAAAAATCACAAATGTCTAGGAAATTCAGAATTGTTAGTTTCAATGAAAAATATTAATAAACACATAAATGTTAAAACAGAAGTATTATTAACTAAACCATATTAAATATACTGTGTGTGTGTGTGTATGACAGATGGCTTTATATGTAAGCAATATGTCAAGAAACTGAGACAATCTCTCCTAGGGAATTTATTTTTTTTATTTTTTCAAAATAATAAAAAGGGAATGAGATACCCAAGTCACTTTGTGTGTTAAAAAAATGAAACTGATGTGATGGTAAATTTTATGTTCCAACTCTGTATGACAAGGTGCCCAGATTATTTGGCTAAATGTTATTCCTGGGCATGTCTGTGACGATGTTTTCAGATAAAATTAGTGTTTCAATCAGAGGACTCAGTGAAGCGGCTTGCCTTCTGTGGGTGGGCATCATCCAATCCACTGAGAGCCTAAATAGAATCAGATGTCTGAGAAAGGAAGAATTTGCCATGATTACATGGGCTGGGACATCCATCTTCTGCCCTTGATGTTATCATGATACTCTTTGCCTCAAGGGAGCCCAAGTTTCAATAACCACAAGCGCTGTTCCTCTCTATTCTCTGTTAGCGACATATCCCTAGATTGCATATGAAGTCATGCTAAATGTTGTCTCCTGCTAGGTATTTCACACTACAGCGCCCTTCGCAGGGCCAAGGCATGTTTTTAAGCCTGCTGCTGCTAAGTCACTTCAGTCGTGTCTGACTCTGTGCGACCCCATAGACGGCAGCCCACCAGGCTCCTCCATCCCCGGGATTCTCCAGGCAAGGACACTGGAGTGGGTTGTCATTTCGTTCTCCAATGCATGAAAGTGAAAAGTGAAAGTGAAGTCGCTCAGTCGTGTCTGACTCGTAGCGACCCCATGAACTGCAGCCCACCAGGCTCCTTCATCCACGGGATTCTCCAGGCAAGAGTATTGAGTGGGGTGCCATTGCCTTCTCCAGTTTTTAAGCCTAGTTTCCAGTATTTAAGTTTGCTGTGGCAGATTAGATTAATTTTCTTTATTTGTTCACTCCTAGCACTGGTGGGCTGCTGTCCATGGAGTGGCACAGAGTCAGATAGGACTGAAGCGACTTGGCATGCATGCATGCATTGGAGAGGGAAATGGCAACCCGCTCCAGTATTCTTGTCTGGAGAATCCCAGGGACGGGGGAGCCTGGTGGGCTGCCGTCTATGGGGTCTCACAGAGTCGGACACGACTGAAGACACTTAGCAGCAGCAGCGGCAGCAGCGCAAGGTAAGTTTTGTTTCCATGCAAGGTGAGATTTGTGCAGTGTACTTCCCCATCCATTGGTGTTGACTCAGCGATGTGATTTGTTTAGTCAATGGAATTAGTAAAGAAATTGCAATCATACTACTTCTAAGCCAAGTCTTCAAGAGGCTGTTCATGTTTCTGCCTGTTTCTTTGCACTTCTGTGAGCACCCTGAGAACGGTGTGCTCTACGTAGCTGCTGATCCAAAGACAATGCAGAGAAATATGGAGCATATCTAAATGGAACTCAAGGTCGAAAGCCAAAGCCAACTGACTCAAGGCCTGCAACAGAGCTTCCCCATCCAATCCACAGACAAATGAAAAGGAAAACAGGACAGTTTAGGCTGTTTTTTAATGCAGTGTTATTTTAGTGGAAACTGGGTAATAGGATTGGGTGAGCAAAATCATGTCACATTGATTTTCCACATTAAAGGGACATTTAGACAGGAACGTCTTTCTAGATGCAATTCTACACTTAATATGATTATAAATAGCTTAATATCTATATTGAAGGCATATTATAAGCAATTATTATGTGAGAAATGCTAAGTCTCAGTGGCATGAATCAAGCTGCAGAAAATATCACTTGAAAGAAGATTGTTCAAAAACACAATCATTTTGTTAATATGACTGGATCAGTGCTTCCCAACTGGTACAGTAATAAAGAATACATCTGCCAATGCAAGACACACAAGAGATGCAGATTCGATCCCTGAGCGGGAAGATCCCCTGGAGTAGAAAATGACAACCCACTCCAGTATTCTTGCCTGGAAAATCCTATGGAAAGAGGAGCCTGGTGGGCTACAGTCCATGGGGTCACAAAGAGTCGAACACAACTGAGTGACTGAATATGCTCACACGTTCCCACTCCCCACTCTAGAAATTTTCTTCATACAATGATTATGCACCGACTAGAGCTATCTTTCTTCTTGCCATTGGTATTCTGCAATTTCAAGAGATCTTGGTTTGTTAAAAAGCTAGATTATCCAGCAAAAAAAAAAAAAAAAAAAAAAAGACTTTACTCCCAAAGAGATGGATTAATGAAAACAAGGGTGAAAAGTGATCTTTTTTTTTTTTTTAATAAGGGTTAGTTTCTTGGCAAAGGTGCAGCATTTATTTGTATTTTAAAATTCGAAATGGTCCAGGTGAAGCTGAGAAACATTTCTGAAAGATTTACTATTTAATTTGCTTTACTCACTTGATTATTTTTCTAGCAGGGATCTCTATATATTCTGGCCAAGTACACAAGGAAAATTCCATTTGTAAATACAAAGTGGTGCACACTTTTCTCAGTGAGTGGACATCTTCAGAAAGGTAGATGGCCTAATTTAGTAACACTGCGCCTAGTAAGATTTTAGAGAACTCATTAAGTTGGTAAATGAGACAAAATGAAACTGCTAATGGCAGACTAAGAAGGCTAATGTTCTGGGTACTTATTAGCTCCATAATATGAATGTATGTAAGACACTGCTTCTTGGCAACCTCAGTCTAGCCAGCTAGAGTATCTGGTGCCAATCAGCAGATCACTTGACTAGAGGCATCTGTCTTGGAAAATAGAGCACTGGGGGAAAATTATAAGCAGCAAGAAGCTGTTAAACACATATGCTTATAAGGGCAGCTGATAAAACACAGGGAAATAAGTTAGCAAATTCCAATTCTATCAAGAATGAATCTACGAATTTGGATCTCAGAGTCTCAAAGAAATATAGTGAAACAGAAAGTCACTACTTATTAAAAGAACTTTTTGAGTTAGTTTTTTTTTTTTTTTCATTCCATAACCCACCATCTCCTTGAGATATGTAAACTGGGCCCGGTTGGCAGGAAGGGTCTGATAAGTCAAGGTAAGGAAGGGGTCTGGAAATATTTTTCAGGTTATGTGAATGATAAGATCTTACACTATACACAAGTTACACAATAACTTGAAAAATAGCTATGAGAGGGATAACAGGGTATTATCTAGGATGAGAATTGATGAGGATAACTTGCTGTTTCTTTCCAGCTCATGATTGTGTTTGGCTCAGATGAGTGTTTCCTTTTGGGAGCTTGTCCACATACTCACTAAGGCAAAAGAGTTTGCCTTAAGTCACTGAATGACACATTCTTTACCTAACATATATTTTATAATTTAATGTCTTATTTGTACTGTATCTGTACTCTGAAATGGTAGAAGGAATGAGCAAAGTTGAATCCAGAAGGAATTTGTGGTTCCTTTGCAAACTTTACATTGGAATGAGTGTCTTTATTATTTGCACATTCCCTTTCCACAAAGAGCTTGGACAATTGCAAGGTGGGGGTGGGTGGGTAGAATGGACTTGAAAGCAAATATTATGTTTCACAACACAGTTGGCCTTATGTCCATCCATGTACTGATATGTATTTTCCCACTGGAGCAAGAAACTCTGTTTTAGAAATACAAATGGAGATGAGAATAAAACAAAATCTGGTTCACACACTATCCTCAAAGTACTCAAACTTGCCACATTTTTTGTTTCTGATTTTTTTTTCCCAGTAGAACTTTTGGGAAAGCTTACCAAAATTAATTAAAATGCTGGATTTTCTAGTTTCTTTAAGGTCTACTGTAATATTAGACACTAGGAAGAACAAAATCTCATGAACTATTTTCAGTTTAATTGACTTCCTCATATCTGCCAGTACCTACCTGGATTCTGATGGTCCCACATTCTATTTTCTTTATAATTTAGGAATGCTAAATTGAAGGCCGTCAATTTTGACTTTATCTTTTCCCTCTTTTTTTGACTGACTGCTTCCACAGTGGTCAGACGTTCATCTCGGTCTGTGCAAAATCTCTGTATTTCAGCTCTGCAGAGTAAAGTGATTGAAAATCGCTTTTGAACTTTGAGGTGGAGGCTATGGACAAATATGGCCTGGAAGAGCATTTCCTGTGGCTTTGATTCCCAAATGGCATTCAAATATGTTAGTCATCCGCCCCAGGTCCTCACCTACTATTTCACCTTTGCTTGGTTTGCAAATGTTTATTTCTGTTCAGTCTGACCTACTGCAACACGATACAAAAACTGCCTCTGCCAATTTCTCTGAAACTGCCTTTACAAATTCCTATTTTCTAGACCACTTGGCTTATCTATGCCATCCAGCTGGGTGTGCAATCTCCCTGTGCATTCCGGTTATGGTGTTTATCTTCCAGCAGTACAACCTGAATATCTTATTGAAATCTTGCCAATCACATTTAAAACAGTAATAGATATGGAGAACAGGCAAAGAATCACTGTGACTGTTCCTATTGGAAAGGCATCTGAACTGGCTTCTGACAGCTTTTACTTAAGTAGCTCATGCCTGTTAGTGCAGTGGAGACAGAAAGATGCCCCCATGCTCTCATTTTATATTGTGCATTCATTTCTACACTGATGCTAGAATTTGGGCTCACTTCTCAGAGTCTGTGTGTGCAGAGATGAATCTGGAGTAGAATCCCATGACTGACCACACTGAAAGGTGGGATGAGAAGGTTGTGCACATGAGGTTGAGCCTTGGCTCCGTGTGCAATCCTTCTGAAAGGTCTCAGGCTCAATTTGCAGTTTAAGATTAGGAAAGATGGAGTGATTCTGGCTACTAGTGATTCTGACTAACGAGTGCTTTTCAGGTATAAGGGCTCCAACATGGTATTGTTTAGGAACCTTTAACATCTCTAAACTGATTTTATGTGTCTTTCATTTAGTATCTCCTAGCTGAACATGGGAGAAGGAAATGGCAACCCACTCCAGTGTTCTTGCCTGGAGAATCCCAGGGACGGGGGAGCCTGGTGGGCTGCCGTCTATGGGGTCACACAGGGTCGGACACGACTGAAGCGACTTAGCAGCTGCAGCAGCAGCTGAACATGATCCAACCAAAGGTTTATACCCATGGCTTTCACAAAGTCTCAAGTGAGTACAGTGACTTAAATCAAGTGCGCCTGTGAGGACAACAACCGGTTAGTTTACTTTTTATTATCCTAGGTATTATTGGACTGGCCAACATTAGCACAAATTATAATGAGCTATAATGTGAAACTGATGAAATATAGTATACAAAGGATTTTAGATTATTATACAAATTGCCAATTAAATGAACTTCGATATGCAGTATACAGTTTATTGGCCAGAAAATCCTTAAAGAAAAATAGATGAAAGGAAGCTTCTTGAGAATTCTGAACTATTTGCGCTGCAGTCATCTCTGCTGCAGACTGCAGGGATCTCTTAGATGCCTAGGTCTGCTCATGTTAGCAGTGTATATTTTGTTCTGGCATCACATATATGGGAAACTGTGTGATAAAAGTGGGGATATCAATCATAATGCCTATTACCATAAGATTTTGGGGGACTGAATCATTCATCATAGTAAATTAAATAAGCAGGCATATGATCTTTGGATGGTGTAGCTATGTCTTCCCTGCCATTGACAGAAGCATTTTAGAGACACATATATTCAAAACGTATTTTCATTTGCATAAGTCCTTTAGGACGAATGTTAGGAAGAAGAAAGGCCCTTGTTAGAAAAATCAATAACTCATCTGGTAAATTCCTGTATTTGTATCAGTTTTCAGGTGGAGATCTGGGGAAAACCATGACCTACTATCACAGAAATACTGGTGTAGAAAAAAAGATTGTATCATGATTTAGGGTATGGGTAACATAACAGAATCTTGAAAGCTGTAAAATCAATTTGGGCAAGGCTTTACATAGTTTCATCAAACTGCCTCTGATTATTAAAACTCTGATATTTGTAATATACAACTAGAACTAAAAATCCAAAGCAAAACAGTAAGAGCAACATAATCATGTTGCTATTATTCTTATGTGTAATGGAACAACTGGCAGTAAAAAGAAAAATGCATGAACAACTTCTCAGAAAAAAATTTATTTTAAAATAAAACATATAATATAAAAGAAAAAGTAGCATTCATATGAATATAGGGGTGTATGTGTATATATGTTGCTTTACACAGACTCAGTGACAAACAACAACTTTAGGAGAGATATTTATTTTCTGACTGAAAGTTTTTTTAATATTTTCTCTTTAATGTTGATTGTCTAATGTTGCAATGAAATGTCTCTAGGCCTAGATTAACTTGTGGGGGTTTTGATAAAGTGGTCTCTTTAAGGAGCATCAAAACGTAAGTTTTTATTGACATTTGAACTGCAGCAATTCAGAAGATTGCATGTAGTTGTTCTGCATAATTTCCCAAGTAAGTGCATAGTGCTTTCGTCCCAAACTCACAAATATATTGCAATATATCACAAGGGTACTAAAAAAAATGTAACTATATGAGGTGATGTATGTGATAATTAAATTGATTGTGGTAATCATTTGATTAAAATATGCACATTAAATCATCACATTGTATACCTTACCTATATACAATTTTTAATTTGTCAATTGTACCTCAGTAAAGTTGGAAAAAAATAAGACAATGCAAGACTTTGAAGTCAAATAACTGTGCTATAAATTCAAGTGTATTTTTATTTTTTCAGCCTTATTAAGTATAATTAACAAATAAAATTGCAATGTATTTAAAGTATATTTTGTTATAATTATACATTGTGAAAAGATTCTCATAACTGATTTAATTAGCACATACACCTACTCACATATATAGCTTTTGTGTGTGTGTGAGAACACAGTTCTTTAGCTTAGCAAATGTCAATTACATAATACAGTATTACCAATTATAATCAATATGTTATATATTCGACCCTCAAACGTCATTTATCAACGCCGTTACCTCTTCACCAGCTTCTCCCTGTTTTCCCAAACTTTCAGTCCCTGGTTACCACCATTCTACTGTTTTTGTGAATTTGACCTTTTTTCAGCTTCTTTATATGAGATACCATGCAGTATTCGTTTTCTCTATCTGGCTTATTTTACTTAGCATGATGTCTTTCAGGTTTTTACATGTTTTTTTGCAGATGATAATATATCCTTCTTTTTATAAGGCTAACTAATATTTTGGAGACAATTGCTTTCAACATCTGTCCAAACAAGAGGAAGAGGGCACAGAATGTCTTTGGGCACTGTTTATGTTTGTAGCAAAAAAAAATTAACACTTCAGTGTGTGACCTTCCCAAGTCTGCCTTTGGAAGCTAGTTTTTAAATAATACTTCCTACTTATGACACAATTCAGAATTAAGAGCATTTTCGAGTTTTATAGCTCAGTTCATTCAGTTCAGTTGCTCACTTGTGTCCAACTCTTTGTGACCCCATGGACTGCAGCACGCCAGGCCTCCCTGCCCATCACCAACTCGCAGAGCTTTCTCAAACTCATGTCCATCGAGTCGGTGATGCCCTCCAACCATCTCATCCTCTGTCATCCCCTTCTCCTCCCCACTTCAATCTTTCCCAGCATCAGGGTCTTTGCCAATGAGTCAGTTCTTCGCATCAGGTGGCCAAAATATTGGAGTTTCAACTTTAGCATTGGTTCTTCCAATGAAGCTCACATTTCCTCTTATAAACTTTTCTCCATAGCTGCAGACTCTCTGGTCTTTCCATCCACCTCTGCTGTTGCTGCAAGAAATGTCTCTACTTAACATCATATTAACATATGCTTTTTTTAGTCACAGATCTGTTTTTATGCTTGTAAGTGCTTTGATCCTACAGTGTATTCAGGTTAATTGTCAGTTGTCTTGACTCAGTGTAAAATGCTCTTGATAATCTGGCTTCAATATGTTGTTAACCTACTGAAGTCACTTCCTTGGTTACATGAAGCATGATTTGCTCTTTTAAAGGTTTCATATAGCTACCAAAATACATTGGAAATTTAAGGGCCAAATGTTAAAAATGAACTGTGAAACAAGATGCTTGAGAAAGTGTCAGGAATTCCAGGTTATAAAATTTTCTTTCATTCCTGGAATTTCAGTATAAGGAAAATGATAAGAGGGAAAAAACAATAAATTAAAAGGCTGGGAAGAATGTATGGCAAGAATTTTAGTGAGGAGCATCCACATATTTTGGAGATTTCTGTAATCTAAAATGCCAATAAATCTATTCTGAAAATCGATGTACATTTTGCTAGAAATGTTAAGGCATGGAATGAAAATTTACTGGAATTTGATTAAGGAAATTTTATTTCTCCACATGCTTCTGACTTCACTGCAAAACCATAGTTTTCTATCTATGCTGCACAGTTTTCTTAAATCTTTGCCTATGCTGTCATAATAATTTAAACAGTACACACAATAAATAGCTATCTTTTCTACAGTGTGAGTAGACATCACATTCCTTCATGGTATGTTTGATAACATACATGTTGAGCAAACAGGAATGTTGGTGGCATTAAACAAATTTATGAAGAAATAATGCTGGAAACAAATAAATGAATAAGATATAATACTGACTTTGTCAGGTTATAGTCACACACATAGTAATAATGCATTAAGATATTTTTTAATGCCCTTGAAAGAGTAAATTATATCACAGTGAAGCACATATTCTAGATCATAAATACTATATTCACTGTATTGACAAGAATATTTGTGAAAAATATAAAACAGATGAGAGGATGCCAGATTAAGTCCAAGAAACTCTGTCATAAGTGAAAGAAAAAACAAACTTATTTCCATAAAACTGCATTTCCTGCTAGATTCACTTTTTTCTGTGAAACAAAAATTATCAGCTTAATTATCTTTTTATTGTTTCCTTTTCAACAATTTCCATTCATCTTTGTCCTGAATTGTATTACTATTATGATGAAAAATATCATGCTTTTGCTTGTCATCAAAATAGGGTTTCGGAGAAATGATTTACCTTCCCACCAAAGCCAACTAAAAAAAAAGAAAAGCAACTAGACTAATTATATGGAATAAGGATTGTTACAACTGTGGAAATAAGTCAGTGAAGTAGACCGATGCGTAACACAATGGACAAATATATACATGGGCTCAGTCCTCTCTGGCTCTTTAGGACATCATGGAATGTAGCCCACCAGGCTTGTGTGTCCATAGAATTTTTCAGGCAAAAATAGTGGAGTGGGTTGCTATTTCCTCCTCCAGACTGAAATATATCTATGCTTCCCCAGGTTAAAGCCTTCAGGGAGTTTTCAGGAGGGCACATAAGATGGGAACCCAGAGCAGAATGTTGGATCCCCTGAATTGAGCTGATAAGAGCAGAGAAATGATGGAGACAAGTGTCACGAGAGTTTGTAGGTCAAGTTCCCTGGAGAACAGAGGTTCATAGAAGAGGACTCCGGAGTTTTACAGAGGGCTTCCCTCAAGATTTCATCTGTGGATTGAACAAGACTGACCTATATATTAAGAACAAACTACCGAGGGAAGATTCACCCCCAAAGATTATTGAAAACATTGTCTGACACTCACACAGGATTAAAAATAAAACCTATTCCCACCAGTTAGATTGGAAGACTTCAAGCATTATTAGACAACATACAGACTACACACAAGGTCCTTGCCTCAGTGGTGTGGGGTAGTTAGATCTAGAAAGAGCAGTGATCCAAATCTACCTCTGCATGGTGTGTGTGTGTGTGTGTGTGTGTGTGTGTGTGTGTGTGTGTGCACACTTAGTCATATTTGACTCTTTGTGACCCCATGGACTATAGTCTGCCAGGCTCCTCTGTCCATGAAATTTTCCAGGTAAGAATATTGGAGTGGGTAGCTATTCCCTTCTCCAGGGGATCTTCCCAGTCCAGGAATTGAACTTGCATCTCCTGCATTGGCAGTTGGATTTTTACTGCTGCACCACCTAGAAAACCCTAAATCCCCAAATCTACCTAAATCCTAAAAAAAGAAAAAATACCTGAAGACCTCGAGCTAATTTGAAATAACTTAACTACTCCTAGAACAAAGCACAATGATATTTTCAGAAAACCAAAATATGAAGTGCCCACCAAGGTAAAACTCACAATGAAAGTGAAAGTGTTAGTCACCCAGTCATGTCTGACTCTTTGTGATCCCATGGACTATAGCCCACCAGGCTCCTTTGTCCATGGGATTCTCCAGGCAAGAATACTGCAGTGGGTAACTATTCCATTCTCCAGGGGATCTTTCTGAACTCACAATAGCTGATATCCAATTGAAATTGTAAGCAAAGCCAAAAAAAATATATAATAATAATAATAAAATGACTTTTAACGAGGAAGATAATAAATCAGTTAAAACCATTCAAGAATTGACTCAGATTTTAGAATTAGCAGACAAGCACATTAAAATGTTTATTAAATATTTATTGCAAAGTTACAAAGACATTTGATGCAGAAAGAATAGTCTTCCAAGATGGCAGGGGAATATAAAACATTCAAAAGAAGAAAAACCATGATCAATATTTTGCATCATATGCACGATCTAAATTCTAATCATTCATGGATCTAACTACAAACTAAATCTATAAATACTCTTCAAAATGGGAGAAAATGATTGTGACCTTGAGTTATGAAAATTTTTTTGATATGGCACTAAAAGCAATCATAATGACTGGAGCTCAGTTTAAATTTGCTAGAATATAAAATAGCAAAATAACACACACCAAAATCCAAATAAAAAGTAAAAAGTCAATCAAGAATGATCACAGATATTAGAATTAATAGTCAAGAAAATTGAAGTGACAGATTTCAAACTTTTAGAGATGAAAAATAAATGTTTGTGATGGAAATATTATGTGATCAATGGGAAAGGCTCTTTTAATGAAAAAGTAAAAATTATAAATTATTTTAAGTTGAAGAAAAAACAAAGGATGAGATGGTTGGATGGCATCACCTGCTCAAAGGACATGAGTTTGAGCAAGCTCCGGGAGTTGGTGGTGGACAGGGAAGCCTGGCGTGCTGCAGTCCGTGGGGTCGCAAAGAGTTGTACATGACTGAACAAATGAACTGAACTGAACTGAACTGAGTCCTTTATCTGTTGTGGAGGGTTATGTATTTGGGCAGAGAAGGCAATGGCACCCCACTTCAGTACTGTTGCCTGATAAATCCCGTGGACGGAGGAGCCTGGTAGGCTGCAGTCCATGGGGTCGCTAAGAGTCAGACACAACTGAGCAACTTCACTTTCATTTTCACTTTCATGCACTGGAGAAGGAAATGGCAATTCACTCCAGTGTTCTTGCCTGGAGAATCCCAGCGATGGGGGAGCCTGGTGGGCTGCCGTCTATGGGGTTGCACAGAGTCGGACACGACTGAAGCGACAGCAGCAGCAGCATGTATTTGGGGGGCAGTGTTTTTAGCCTATGCTTGATCTTTCAAGCCATTAAGTTTGATACATATTTATCAAATTATATTTTTTACTGCAAAATCATACCTTAAGTTAAAAAGAAGTTATTTAATTTCTTTTAAATCAATAGGATCCTCTTGTTCTTTCCTTTATGTTCAGGTGTTGACACAGGTCCTCAGTTAGGTCATTCAGTCTAATGGTCTGGTTGTTTGACCATTTTTAGTATCAGGTATTCTGGTAATGATAAAGAGACAAGAGATGTTTTTCCATGCTCATGTGTTTTAAGGCCAACTGTCATGTCCTATTGTAAGGATATTAAGTTCTAAACTCTCCCTGCCCCTTCAGTGTCTAAAGGACAGAGATTATTCTATATATCTGTTTGATTCACTATAGAAATTTGGGAATTTAGACAGGCTTGGCATGTCTGTGGTTTGGCACAGATATAATATTGCCTCTTTAGGTCAAAAGAATCCCCAAGTCCTGGGTTACACTAACCTCTGTCCTGGGGTCTGTTCTCTGATGCTGCTAACTAGATTTCTGCCAACTCAAGGAGGACAGAATCCTGCATTCTCCTCCAATGACTTCCTCAACAGTTCAGAACTACAGAGGCTGCAAATGGAGTCATTGCTTCCATGTCTCAGCAGGCATCTGGCTGAATAGAACATGCGATTTGGAGTTTGCAGTGGTGAGAGGGGAGCTACATTTAGATAAATCGCTTTGTGGCTTAGCTGGTAAAGACTCTGCCTGCTGGAGAACTGGGTTCCATCCCTGGGTTGAGCAGATCCCCTGGAGAAGGGAAAGGCTACCCACTCCTGTTATCTGACCTGGAGAATTCCATGGAGTGTATAGTCCATGGGGTCACAAAGATTCAGGCATGACTGAGTGACTTTCACTTCAATTCACTTCACCTCTAATTAATAACTATTTTTAACAAAAGAAATATGAACTTCCCTCATCCATCTCCAAGATCCAACATCGTGTCATGTTAGTTGTGAACTTATCCTTGTGGATGTTTTTATAAGAATTTTTATAGACATCATCCTATGCATCTACAGTACTATGTCTTCTTTTCATTTCACCAATAAATCAGTTCATAGTCTTTTTTAAAACTGACTCAACTCTTTCCACTGATTATTTTTTGACGGTATCAGAATAAACAAACATGCATACACATGTATATGGGTTTCATGTAGGTTTCACAGAGTTTTATAACATACTTTTGTTAAATTTTATGCTTGACTGTTGGCTTGAAAAGTAGTTCTAAATTTAATGTTCTGAACGTTAGAAGCATATCTTTATTATCTATATTCTAGCATGAAGTCTTATACATGCTAATTCTGAAATCAATCAGATTCTTGGTCAGTAGATAACTTTTTCTTCCAATCTAAGCATCTATCCATATCTTTGGAATTTAAATTAACTTGAGTAAAAATGATGTTCCGAATACTTCAGAGAAAACTCTTTTTGCTGTGTTTTTTTACCCCATACGTTTTTCTCTAAAGTCAATTGGTCAAACACATTTTTTAGCTTCAAGAATTCATCCTCACTTTTGGCTTTGGAAATTTCTGGGAATATTTTTTTCTATTTATTTTGTCTTTTGGGGAATTATTAAATAGATGCTAGAACTTTCTGATCTTTCTTATTTTAAAACTTTTATATAATGTTTTCTAACATGTTATAATGTGTTCACTGTTTTGAAAGTAGTCTCAACTTCCTGGACTTCATTTTGTAAAGAATTATTTTGGCAATGATAATGCAATTATTATGAACTCTAATTTTCTGATTGTTCCATTTCATACCAGCCTTTTTTCTTCTTCAAAACTAATAAATTTTTGAGTGTCTCAAAAATTATACATTAGTAACATTTTAAGTCCTGACAAAACACGGTGGAGATACCATTCTTCAATCATAAATTAGAGGAAGAACTTGTCAGGGTCAAACTGTCTTGGCCATCTAGTCAATAATAGAAAAGCTGCAATGTATTTAGATAGAAGCAGACTTTGCCTAGAGAAAGGGATAAATCTCATGTACCTGATAAAATTAGATCCAAAAGAAAGCCATGTGTAAAAGCCTGGACCACATATAGACACATTTGACCTATCGCTCCAACCATATGTGAAACAAATACCCTGAAAATTAACCTCCAACTCGTCTCATCGAGATTAGTCATGTTCACTCTCTCCTCCTGCAGGTCTGTAATGAAAACATTACATAGATGAGTGAACACAACACATAATTTAATAGTACAGATGCATTTTCTACAGTTTGAAATACACTCTTTTGTTGTTGCATAGCCAGTAAGTTGTGTCTAACTCTTTTGTGACCCCATAGACTGTAGCCAGCAAGGTTCCTCTGTCCATAGCATTTCCCAGGGAAGAATACCAGGGTGGGTTGCCATTTCCTTCTCCCAGGGGATCTTCCTGCAGCAAGGATCAAACCTGCATCTCCTGCATTGGCAGGCGGATTCCTTACCACTGAGACACCTGGAAAGCACTCTCCTTTACCTCAGAAAAGACAGTGTACTTTGATTGTGTTATTTATATAGGGAGCTGCTTCAGGATGCCAAGTAACATAGTTATTGACTCTTTCTGCATGGTAAACATTGTGATGCATTTTTGTACAGAAATATATATCTGGAAGCTTTTGTATGTTGCAAAAGAATAAAGCTTTGGATTATGAACGAAATATTCCAGACAGAAAAGGCTGTGAGAAGACACAGCAGAGCAGTTTGATGGTTTATTATGTGTAACTGCCCAGAGTATTTCATAAGCATGTTTCGAACCTCTGTCAATGCATCCTGATAAGTAAGTGAATTTCTATTTTGAAGAGTAGTCACAAAGGAAAAGTAATTGAAACATCTCTATCAAGAAGTGCAGTTCAACCTGTTCAAATAGGACCAGAAAAATATATGATTTCTACATCTAATGTTTGGTGAATATGAGAGTGAGGACACTTTCCATCACTGTATGATGCTAGCACCAACTGTCAGAAGGAATATTTACAATTAGCGTAGCAACCTGGATGTCAAGTTGTCTTATGGAAAATAGAACATATGAACTTAGAATAAAACATACTTAAGACTGTCTTCACTATTAAAAGAGAAAGCTATGCACTCATAAACTCAGGTTTAAATTTTATGATAGCTTGTGTGATAAGAAGTGAAGTTATACTTTTTAGTACCCAAGGAGTAATACCAGAATGAGGATTAAAGACCTCTGTCTCTTAAGTTCACTTAAGTAGCTCAATCATGTCCAACTCTTTGTGACCCCATGGACTGCAACACGCCAGACTTCCCTGTCCATCACCGACTCCTGGAGCTTACTCAAACTCATGTCCATCGAGTTGGTGATGCCATCCAACCATCTCTACTCTGTCATCCCCTTCTCCTCCCACCTTCAATCTTTCCCAGCATCAGGGTCTTTTCAAATGAGTCAGTTCTTCACATCAGATGGCCAAAGTATTGGAATTTCAGCTTCAACATCAGTCCTTCCAATGAATATTCAGGACTGATTTCCTTTAGGATGGACTGATGTGATCTCCTTGCAGTTCAAGGGATTCTCAAGTGTCTTTTCTAACAATACAGTTCAAAAACATCAATTCTCTGGTGCTCAGCTGTCTTTATAGTCAACTCTCACATTTATACATGACTACTAGAAAAACCATAGCTTTGACTAGATGGACATTTGTTGACAAAGTACTCTCTCTGCTTTTTAATATATTGTCTATGTTGGTCACAGCTTTTTTACCAAGCAGCAAGCGTCTTTTAATTTCATGCCTGCAGTCACAATCTGTAGTGATTTTGAAGCCCAAGAAGATAAAGTCTGTCACTGCTTCCATTGTTTCCCCGTTTATTTATCATGAAGTGATGGGACTGGATGCCATGATCTTAGCTTTTTGAATGTTTAGCTTTAAGCCAGCTTTTTCACTCTCCTCTTTCACTTTCACCAAGAGGCTCCTCAATTCCTCTTCGCTTTCTGCCAGAAGGGTGGTGTCATCTGCCTATCTGAGGTTATTGATATTTCTCCCAGTAATCTTGATTCCAGCTTGTGCTTCATCCAGCCCGACATTTTGCATGATATATTCTGCGTATAAATTAATTAAGCAGGGTGACAATATACAACTTTGACTACTCCTTCCCAATTTGGAACTAGTCCATTGTTCCATGTCCGGTTGTAACTGTTGCTTTGCCACCTGCATGCAGATTTCTCAGGAGGCAGGTCAGGTGGTCTGCTATTCCCACCTCTTTAAGAATTTGTTGCGACCCACACAGTCAAAGGCTTTGGCATAGTCAATAAAGCCGAAGTAGACGTTTTTCTGGAACTCTCTTGCTTTTTCAATGATCCAGCAGATGTTGGCAATTTGATTGCTGGTTCCTCTGCCTTTTCTAAATCCAACTTGAACATCTGGAAGTTCTCAGTTCACATACTGCTGAAGCCTCACTTGGAGAATTTTGAGCATTACTTTGCTAATGTTTGAGTTGGATGCAATTGTGCGGTAGTTTGAACATTCTTTTGCATTGCCTTTCTTTGGGATTGGAATGAAACTGACCTTTTCCAGTCCTGTGGCCACTGCTGAGTTTCCCAAATTTGCTGGCCTATTGAGTGCAGCACTTTCACAGCATCATCTTTTAGGATTTTAAATAGCCCAACTGGTATTCCTTCACCTCCATTAGCTTTGTGTCTTCAGGAGCTACCTAAAGTCAACAGTAATGTAGAATTCACACATGGGAACTTCGTTTCTCCAATACAACATGGGATTGGTATAACAACATATAAGCTTATGAATTGTGGTTTATGTAACTTTAATCCATTATTTTGTGTACTATTTGATCCAAGATTTTCAATTGGTAAATATACAGCACTCTTTGAAAAATCAACAAAAATTTCAAAGAGTGCTGTATATATTTGGTGTTGGTTTTTTTTTTTTCTGATGGCTCTTCACATAGAGGCTTCTTCTAACTCTAAACTACATATATTTACATTTTTTATTTGTGATGGTGAAATACTTTACTATGTTTTTATGAGAAAGTCTATACTAATGAGAAATAATTTCTGATTTATATTGAACCACACAAATATCATGCCTTTATCAAATTTATTTTTCATGACATTATTAATAAAGACCTGCTTTCTCTTAAAAAATTGCCATTATTTTTATATTAAGAAAAACTATAAATATTAAATACTCTTAAATATTAAAATATACCTAAAATTCCAAAAATGAATTAGTAGACCTTGCATTGCCATCAGCCAAATTAGTATCATTAATATTTTATCATATTCATTTCAACTATTTCATTTAAAGATATATATCACTTGTGACATAGCAATCCACAACCTTTTCTCTTTCATTCTTTCCAATAAATCTAGGGAAAATATGCATATTTTATTATGTAGAATTATTATTTTGCATTAGATTCTGACACTGATGGCTTTTGAAATTTTACTGTATTTTCCTTTGGATCTTACATTATTTCCTTAATTTATAAAACTTACTTAATTCATGATATGAGAAGATATAGCTCTTCATGTCTCCCTTCCTAAATTAGACTTCTTTTCCAATTAAATAGAATTTTCAACTGTATATTTCTGAGAATTATCTGAACAATTTTTAGAAAAAGTTGCCTTTCTGTTATAAATGTTCAAAGTCTCTTCTTGAATAAGTACCATTGTCCTATGTCAAATGTAACAGGTTTTTCCCATGGCCCCCTGGTGAATGTTTGGATTAGACAACTCTACCTTCCAGCTGTTAATCCAACTCTGATGAAAACTCAAACCAAATTGACAACCTAATAGGTACAGAGATAGATGGTGAAACTCAAGTGATTTCTTCCTTTGAAAAAGTGACTAATGAAAAAATATAGGCTTCCTTTGGAGTTAAAGGAGAAATGATTTGGTGCTTTATTTCCCAAGGGTCAGTATGTTACAGGCTAGTTTTTTCCCCTTTGAGAAACTATATCCTATTTATGAATAATATCTTTTGAAACCCCAGCATTCATCTGATACAAAAAATAAAGGCAGCACATTTGCAGAAAGGTTATGAATGTGTCACTGAAAGCTGCTGGCCTATATTCTCTTCCTTTAAAATTGGCTCTAGTTGAATGAACATCACTCTTCCAAGTAAGAACTTTATCCCACACTACAAATGTGCTTAAGAGCTTATTAGCAAGCATAATTCCCAATTCCCCGCTATCTTCCAAGCAGCAGAAAAGGCAGACTCTGGTCACATTTAGTAGCTTCATTTTCCCCAAACTTGAGGAATTCTCAACTTTGATCATTGTTCTTCTTTCTCCACAGTGATTTATGTGATATATCATGGCCCCCTTGACTGCTTACATATCTCTAGCAAGACTAGAAAAATTAGTTTCTTAAAACTATCAACCTTGGAATATTTTGAGACATAAAGTAACATCATTAACAACCACGGGTTATTTATAATTTAACATATTTTTCAAAGATATTTTGGCAATGAGAGCTACATGAGAAATTTTTGCCAAAAATGAAAGTAGATTTCTTCTGATATGAGATGCCTTTATGTGATTATGTGGGCTGCATGTTTTTATCAGCCTACACTGAAATGTATTTTGTTAGTATAACATTTTTTTTTAATTTATTGAGAAATGAAAGGCTGTGACATAAATATATCATCAAATCAGGAAAGGGTTAAAAATACAGTTAATCACATTTACATTAAGAAGTAAAACTCAATACCTAATTGAGATTCAGAAGCAAACAAAAATAGGTATTTTTAAGAAAAGCATTTTAGGCTTTTATGTTAATTTGAACTGACCAAACCTCCGCTCTAGTAGTAAGGAACAAGATAAGGAACTCTGTGGGGTGTGTGTGTGTGTGTGTGTGTGTGTGTGTGTGTGTGTGTGTTGTATGTGTGGAATAAAGAAATAAAGTTAATTCAGTAGCCAAGAAGCAGGACTCGGCAGAACAAAGTGGGTGGGAGGAGGTGGAGAATAGGTGGGGGATTCTTAACAAGTCTGTGACTCAAAAGAAAGATTTCACAGAGCTATACAGTATAAAAATCTATTCCAAAATAACATCTTCCTCCACTGTGTTTTCATACCACTCAAAGCATGTATTTTGCTACTCTTCATATTGTATCATGGCTATCTGTGGCTTAACACCACATTAATATCTTTAACTTTCTATTCACCATCAAGTCTTATGTAAGAAATAGCCATCAAAGTAACTGTGTAAGGCATCAGTCTTTATGATGTACCAAACAACTTCTGGAGTATATCTGAATTATTATCTCAGTTAGTTCATATAACTCATAAGTCACCCTTCTATAGAAGTGAGCTGTATACTGTTTCAGATCCTGTAATGTCCTTGAGGGATCAACACCCACACTACTATCTGTCTTAACTTTTTGCACAAACAAGTGATAATTAAAGGTTGTGTCTATAGGAAGAGCCTCCAAAATTTCAATCTGTCACTTGTATGTAACAGGTGAATTCTAAGAGCAATCATCTCCTTGCAAGAATGAAAACCATTCTCAGCAGCAGTCAGACTTTTGACATTCCAGAAAATGTTGACACATTCAGAAGAAATGAACAGTTACTGTGAAGGATCCTGAGAGGACTCCACTCACATGAATGCTACAAAGTCTCCTTGGCAGGAAAAGAGAGGATCCATATTGGCAAATGATAGGAAAATAGACAGGAATTGACTGTGGTTCCCACTCTCAATGGTCATGTACAGAGATGGCGCACTGCACTTTCCTTACCAGATGAGGTCTGCATATGCTCACTTCCCCATCAACGTGGTTACTCAGGAGAGCAGGTCTCTTGTTCAGATCTGAAATCTGGGGGTAAAGTTACATCCACAAAATGAGGATAAGACCAGTCATTCCTTGTTCTCAAGCTCCAAAAGATGAGTTCATTCTCAAAAGAAACACATTTAAATTGTGTCAAATTCAGATACTTTGATTCAAACCACAATAGTTAAAAAAAAAAAAAAAAAAAAAGGATTGTATTTATAATTCTGGAAAAGGAACAGTTCAACAGGCTGATGAATAGTATCTAAGAATTGTGCAGCTATGGAAAAAATCATGAAGCTAGATGATTTTTAAGATTTTTTTTTGTCATATTTTAAAAACCTAACAAAGCCTCGCATTAAAACTATAAAAGGAATCAATGCTTCTTACAGTGTCATTTATCAAGAATGAGTTAAAATTATTTCATTTAAAACATGTATATGCTCATCAAATATTACTGAGACGGCAGAAAACAAGAAGTGGCACATTGAACTGTCTGGAAGCAAACATATGAGGCATCTATTAAATGTTTGAGCACTTGTGAAGTATCCATATTGTCTTGGAGTCATGCATTGTCAGAAATGAAAGAAACTTCTCTGAGGCAACATCTCCTACTATGTGGGAGGGAGAACCCACAGACTTTAGATCTTGAGTATTATACCTCCCTTTGGCACATCAAAGAGGAGTCAGGGTCTGAGTTTTAGAGCATTTCAAGTGTGCACTTCACCAAAACGATAGCTGACACTCATAGAACAGAATGATCTAAAAGAATAAATCACCTGAAAATGGGACAATGTAAAATTTGACAATTCAAAATATGACAAACTTGTCAATTAAATATGTAAATATTCTAAATGAGATCAGCTGGGGAAAAAACAGAAAAACTAAATAGAAATAGGTTGGAAAATATAGACTGATATTAAATATTCAATTGATCATAAATATGTATACAAAGAAGCAATAAAGAGCTGTAAATTAGGCCCAACAACAGCAATGAGGTAAATAATAGATAAGAGTCCAGACAATCTGGAAGTTAGGGCAAAAAATTAAAACATAAGCATCAGCATAACAGGAGTTAAAAGATATAAATAGGTTAAACATTTAAACAAATATACTGAGAGTGTAAAAAATTAAAAGATTCTTTTCCAGGGAATAGGACTCTTAATGTAACTTATAAGTTGAACCAATGCAAACAATGTAAGAACCGTGACTTTTTCGTCTGCTGGATAATTAATGTTCATTTAACTGTGAATCAAACACTCCTTCAAAGAGGCTATATTCAGAGTGTAAGAAATCTAATTACAGTGGCAATAGATATAGCACATGCATGTTCTGATTATTTTTTGTACATAATTTTTGAAATATATGAACATATTCAGCTTGATTTACACTTGTTTTATCTAAAACTGATCAGATGTTAGAGGGGAAAACTCATCCTCATTTTAAGAATTGTTGTTTTTTAAATGGGTGCCAATTTGCTTCAAATGAAGAGATTGCATTGTCAGATATATTCAGGAGTCTTTCGTTAGGCATAATCAAAAAGAAGAAAAATGATAAGAAGGATTTTGAAAGACTTCTGGGGATGGATCCCAATGCTAGTATTGATGGAACCCTTTAAATTATGTTAAATTGCATGTCATTTTGATAAGTAACAGAATTCCCTGGTGATGAAATTCAAGACAATTTTTGACATACAGAAAGAAGTAGAAGTAAAGGTTTTATTTTTTGAATTTTTGTTTTTGTTCATAAAGAATGCCCTCCCATTGATCTAGTGTAGGTTTCTTATGTTTCTTTCAAAACTGTTTTGCAATTTTTACCATATAGTCTCTACACATATTTATTTTATTAGATTTATAATATTTGATGTTCTTGATATTATTGCAAATGTCCTTTCTTTTGTTAATTTTCAATTTCCTTTATTTTGTTAATTTTCAATTTCCTTTCTTTTGTTAATTTTCAATTAATTATAGTCTATTGCTAGTTTCTAACAATGCAATAGATTTTGCATGTTGACCTTGTATTCCGTGAAAATGCTAAACATTAGATTTAGTAACGTTTTAATGCATTATTTGAGATACTTTGTGTGAACAATCATGTAGTCTGAGAATAGAGATAATTTTATTTCTTTTCAATCCTTATGTGATTTTGTTTTTCTTTTTGCTATGATGAATTTTCTGAAAAAGATGTGTCTCTTTGTCTGGTGTCAGAATAATACTGTGCTCATTAAAGTAGTCAGAAAGTGCTCTCTTTCACTGTTGAAAACTTTGTTAACAATGAATATTATTTCTTGCTTAAATATTTGAGAGTATTCATCAGAGAAGATATCTGGACCAAAGGTTTCCTTTGTAGGTTTACAGACTTTTTCCCTCGTAACATTCCTGATTAGCATTTACCTTTCTGATTTACCATAGCCGCTAAAGGTTTCTCTTGGTTAATGTTGCATGTTTCAATATCTTGTTTTCAAACAATGCATGTAATATTATTACAAGTGTGATTCTTGTAGATGGAATGTTGTCAGGACCTATTTTCTATAGAATCTAATTTAAATAGATCATTTAGTCTCAATGCAATTTTTTAAAATTTGTGGTAGTGTTAGTCGCTAAGACCTGTCTGATTCTTTTGTGACCCAGTACACTTTAAGCCCACCAGGCTCCTCTGTCCATGGGATTCTTCAGGCAAGAATAATGGAGTGGGTTGCCATTCTCCTCTCCAGGGGATCTTCTCAATGGAGGGATCGAACTCCTGCATCTCCTGATTGGCAGGTGGATTCTTTACCACTGTACCACCTGGGAAGCCCCAATAGTTAGGACTAAAAATTGACTTATAGCTATATACTATTCACCCCATTTTTGTCCTTTTTTACTTCTTTTTATGGATTTTTCTTGATTACCCTATGTTCTCTTTTTCTAGGGTTAGTAATATATTTCTGTAATTTATCAAAGTGTAGATCAAAATAAATATTTGACTTCTTTGCATGTAATAAATAAATTGTATATTCCCAAATTTTCCCTGTATATATTTTTCATTTAAAGAGACTAAAATTTAGAAAAACATACTTTATATTTACCTTTATTTTAAACATTTCTCTTGATGATCATTTTTTTTAAAGATGCACATTTTTGTTTAGTAATTTGTTGTTTCTGCGAAGGAACTTCTTGTAATATTTTTATAGTACAGATCTCTTAGCAGTGAATTCTCTCAGCTTTAGTTTGTCTGAAAAAAAAAATCTATAGTTTTGGTGAAAAATACTTTTACTATACATAGAATTCAGTGTTGGCAGTAACTTTATTGTTGTTTTGATGTTTTGGAGTTGTTAATCAATTATCTTATGATTTAAGCAGATTTTCTTTTTATATGATATATCTTTTATTTTCAAACTGCCTTCATCATAAAATCCTTAATACACAATAATGTGATAATGTGACTATGATGTATATACACTTGTATGCTATTGATATTTATCATCTTTAAATGAATTAGCTTCCTGGATCCATGATTTGTTTTCATCAATTATTTTTAGAAATATTTCAACTTTAAATCCTCCATTTTTTCTGCTATATTCTCTCTTCTTCTTCTAGTATTTCGTTGGCAAATATGTTAAAGTGTTTGACATATTTTCACAGTTCTTAGAGATTAAGAACTGACCTTATTTGCTTGCATATTTATATACATGGGGCTTCCCTGATAGTTCAGTTGGTAAAGAATCCACCTGCAATGCAGGAGATCCCAGTTCGTTTATATATATATATATATATATATATATATATATATGTATATATATATGTTATTTTATATTTATCTATATCACTTATTTACTCTTTTTTTTCTATTAATGTTTTAGTGTGGGTAATTTCTATTTGGGCTTCCCTCATAGCACAGTGGTTAAAAATCACCTGAAATACAGGATAGGTGGGTTTGATCCCTGGATTGGGAAAATCCCATGTAGCAGGAAATGGCAACCGACTCCAATATTCTTGCTTGGGAAATCCCATGGACAGAGGAGCCTGCTGGGATAGAGTCCATGGAGTCACAGAAGATTCGGATATGACTTAGCAAATAAGCAACAACAAGAACTATTTCTATTTACCTGTCACCACTAATTCTTTTTTCCTGTGTCAAGTCTACTGATCAGTCCTTCAAACGTACCTTTTATCTCTGCTACCGTTCTTCTCACGTTTCCATTCAATTCTTTCTTATAGTTTCTCTTTCTTTTTGAAATTCCACAGTTGCTCTTGAACGCTGGACAACTTTTCTGCTGGAGCCTTTAACACTTTCATCATAGTTACTTTAAAATGTTTAAAATTTTACATATTGAAAAGTTGTAAGATTTCTGTCATTGTTTCAACAATCAGATCATATTTGAGTGTGAAATTTGTACTTTGTATATATGACTGGAAATATGAACACATCTTCTGTTAGTCTGTGAGTATGGGAGTTGACTGAACCTATCCAAGAATTGAACTGGGTGTAGCGTTTGTTGTTTCAATGGTAATCTTCAAATTCTCCTACCTTGACCTTGAAAGTTTGTGAAAGTGAAAGTGAAGTCACTCAGTCGTGTCCGACTCTTTGCGACCCCGTGGACTGTAGCCCCCCAGGCTCCTCCGTCCATGGGATTCTCCAGGCAAGAGTACTGGAGTAGGTTGCTATTTCCTTCTCCAGGGGATCTTCCCGACCCAGGGACCGAACCCGGGTCTCCCGTATTGCAGGTAGATGCTTTAACCTCTGAGCCACCAGGGAAGCCCACCTTGACCTTAGGGCAGTGGTTAGTTTGCTGAAGAATTTTTCTTAACAATTCCCTGGCTGAAGTCCTGCTCTGTGTGCTGATGCCTCAAAATGCATCTCTCTCCACGCAGTTACTTCTGTCTCAGCAGTAGACTGTTGCAGCTTGTTACCCCTTGCCTGCCAGCCGGCTTGTAGGGGCTCCTCTGTCTTCTGCAGCCATTGTGCTCCTGAATCTCAGGACTGGTCTCTGTGATCCAGCCCCTCCCTCAGTGATACATCTATTTGTAAAGGACAGCTATTGATTCTTTGTCCTTCCCCCAGGGGAAAAGGGCTTTTCCCCCTTTGTCCTTTTCCTAGCTACAACAAGTGCCCTGTGCCCTGTGGGCAAAAATGATTGCTGTCCATTCCCTTGGCTTAGTGCTTCTTGTCCCTTCTCTCAGGACCCCAAGAGGAATGCTTCCTCCCATGTGCAACACTGGTTCCAATATTTCTCATGACCTCCCTGGAAAGGAGTTTGTGAAAAGCTACAACTCCTTTTGTATATCAGCTCCCTAGGGTTTTTATGTTTTCACTCTGACCCACAGTAAGCCTTTGTCAATTTGTTAACAAATTTCACCATTGCTTATTCATAATGCACATTTCTTGAGCACTTAATCCACGTTAAATAGGAGGTCAGGATCAAGGGATTCAAGACAAGTCGAAGAGCCGACTTGCTGGAAAAGACTCTGATGCTGGGACAGAGTGAGGGCAGGAGGAAAAGGGAATAACAGAGGATAAGGTGGCTAGATGTCATCACCGACTCAATGGACATGCTTTTAAGCAAACTCCAGGAGAGAGTGAGGGACACGGAAGCGTAGCATGTGGCAGTCTATGGGGGGGGGCAGAGTCAGACACAACTTTGTGACTGAATAACAACAACAAATAATAATAGTACAATAGAGGCTTCCAATTATAATACCAGTTTTGCTCACTCTTATCTGATATTGGAGCTTTCCTGACTCTGTGGGTCTCCAATCAGCAACCAAGATAAATTAAATTAGATTCTCTGGTGCTGACATATACCCAACAATATTTGGTTATAACAGATCCCCAGGTAATTCTGTTACACCCCCAAGGCCGACCACTAAAGCACCCTGAAATCCTACCTCTGTTTCTCTTCAGTTTAGCAACAAAGCCCTTATCAAAATAGGTCTACTGTGTTATAGCACAGTTGCTTCCTAGGGAAAAAAGAATTTGCTGAATTAAAAATGGGAGACAAACCTTTGCAAATAATTCTTTCTTTCTCTAACTGTGGTTCTATCGTGTTTACCTGTTGGATCAATTTTTATTATCTGTTTTATATTCATTTCAAGTTAGGAAAAACTCTGTTTAGTATGTTGAATCGATGGGGTGATGTTTATAGGATGAAGCATAATAAACAAATTACCAGACATCATTCGTGATTTCCCAAGGTGAGCTTTTGGCATTTTCAGTGAGATGGCTTTTAAAATGTATTGTATCTAGTTATTCAGAGACAGAAAAGTAGAAGGGGGATTCACACGATTGCCAATGCTATAAATCCTGTTTTTGAGCAGCCGAATTATTTCCCTGGAGGTCTTTGGGATAACACAGGTTTAAACAAAGGACAGTTGTTTCTCAAAGACATTGACTTAAAAGTTCAAGGTAAAATTCTAGTAAGGTACAAGATAACTCTTTCTAATGCTGTCCAATTGGACCAATTGATCAGAAGCCACAGCATTCTAAGTCCATTATTTTGTTGACATTGATGTCTCTAGTTTTACCACTCTGAGTTGCCTGAGCTCAGGCCTGAAAGGAAGCAGCAAAGGGAACAGGAGTAGGAAACCTTGCTTGTCCCAAACACACTCATCATGTATGATATTTGGCCTTCTCTTTCCTTTACTATATTTTGTTGCCATTGTTTGAAATGCAGAGGCATTAATACATATCAGGAAATTCTAGTTAGCAAGTAGATTTAAGTTTTATATAAGAAAAGATACACACATGTAGACTGGTCACAGGGGGTCAGAACATTCCAATTGTTGGGCAAGAATAAGAATTTGGGTAGCAAAAATCAAAGGTAAGCCCCTATATGAACCCAAGTATGGCTTGATGACCGGGGATGCCTTTTTCCATTTTATTGAATCTCATCAAATTTTGAGGGAAAGACCCTGCTTGTAGAACAAACAACCAGGGTAAGAATAAATGATTTCAAGATCTGAAGGATATAGGCATAGGTGCACAGAGTCACAAAAATATTAAACTGGATTTGAACTTTTGCCCTACCCCATGCCCCATATTAAGAAAGCTTGACACAGGAAAGGTCATGAAGATCTCTGAGTGATATTCATTGAGTTAAAAATCTGCAAGATTAACCCTTAGGAATTATTTTATCAATACTATGGAAGCAAAATAATGTTATCAATCTTCTCACTTAAAAAAAAGAATAAAAGTGTTAAGTAAAATATTCTTAAAGATAAATATGTAATTCATTGGTGAATTGGCAAGAAAGAAAACCTAAGAGATCAGACCAAAGTGAAGGTAGAAATCTTGTAAGTTAGAAAAGTGTTGTTAAAAATAATCAAGCATATTTTGAGATACAAACAAATAGATTTTTCTAGAAATGAATACATAATTTTTGAAATTTTAAGTTTTTCGGATTGTTTAAGAATAAATTAAAAACAAACACAACTAAACAAAGAATTAATAAGCCAAAAGTGAACTTGAATCAATTTTAGTTGTTGTGTTTTGTTTTTCCTAAAGGCAAAGAGAAAAAGCCACAGAAGATATGGATCAGAAATTAAAAGAAATTAATTAGGTTAACATCTTACTTGAATTCCAGAGGATAAGAAGAGAGAATAGAAAAGGCAATATTTTAAGGGCTAATAAATGAGAATATCTGAAAATTAGTTTTTAAAAAGATATTGATACTCATCAAAACTGAACAAATTACCAGTTGAGGATGTTAAAAGCAACCCCTCCCCACAAAAAAACCTAAAAAGATCAAAGTGCCATCTAGGAACACAGAACCAAAAGAGAAGATGTCAATGGCAGTTAGAAATTTAAGAGAGATTATATAAAAGAAATAACATGCTAACAGCACACTTTTCCACAGGAGCAATGCTGGTAAGGGGCTTCCTTCATAGCTCAGTCAGTAAAGAATCTGCCTACAATGCAGGTGACCCAGGTTCGATTTCTGGGTCGGGAAGATCCCCTGGAGAAGGAAATGGCAACCCACTCCAGTATTCTTGCCTGGAAAATCCCACGGACCGAGGAGCCTGGTGGGCTACAGTCCATGGGGTTACAAGAGTTGGACACCACTCAGCAGCTAAACCATCAGTGCTGGTAAAAAAGAGAAGGGAATTTTCTCAATTTGCTAATTAAAAAAAAAAAAAGTCAGCCTGACATAAGTATAGCTACCCCTGCTCTCTTTTAGTTTCCATTTTCTTGAAGCATCTCTTTCCTCCTCTTCACTTTAAGCCTATCCGCGTCCTTAAAGTTGAAGTGACTCTCATAAGCAGCCTTAATTGGCTCTCAATTTTTTAATCCATTCTGCCATGCCATTCCTTTTGACTGGAGAATCTAATCCATTTACATTTAAAATAGTTATTCATAAGTGAGGATTTACTAATCCTCATTAATCATTTTCTGTCTGTTTTGTAGTTCCTTTATTCATTTCTTCCTTTATAAATAGATGACTTTTCCAAAGTGGTATGATTTGATTTCCTTTTTCTAACTTTTGTGTATCTACTCTAGGTTTGCATATTTAAAATTTGCTAGGAGAGTTGCCCTTAAGAATTTTCACCAGATATATTGAAAACTATAGATTCAATGCAATCCCTATCAAGTTACCAATGGTATTTTTCAGAGAATTAGAACAAATAATGTCACAACTTGTATGGAAATACAAAAACCTCAAATAGCCAAAGCAATCTTGAGAAAGGAGAATGGAACTGGAGGAATCAACCTGCCTGACTTCAGGCTCTACTACAAAGCCACAGTCATCAAGACAGTACGGTACTGGCACAAAGACAGAAATATAGATCAATGGAACAGAATAGAACCCCAGAGATAAATCCACACACCTATGGACACCTTATCTTTGATAAAGGAGGCAAGAATATACAATGGAGAAAAGACAATCTCTTTAACAAGTGGTGCTGGGAAAACTGCTCAACTACTTGTAAAAGAATGAAACTAGAACACTTTCTAACAAAAATACACAAAAATAAGCTCAAAATGGATCAATGTGTTAAAATCAGAAACCACAAAACTTCTAGAGGAAAACATAGGCAAAACACTCTCTGACATAAATCACAGCAGGATCTTCTATGATCCACTTCCCAGAGTAATGGAAATAAAAGCAAAAATAAACAAATGGGACCTAATTAAACTTAAAAGCTTTTGCACAATGAAGGAAGCTATCAGCAAGGTGAAAAGACAGCCTTCAGAATGGGAGAAAATAATAGCAAATGAAGCAACAGACAAAGGATTAATCTCAAAAATATACAAGCAACTCCTGAAGCTTAATTCCAGAAAAATAAATGACCCAATCAAAAAATGGGCCAAAGAACTAAACAGACATTTTTCCAAAGGAGACATGCAGATGGCTAACAAACACATGAAAAGATGCTCAGCATCACTCATTATCAGAGAAATGCAAATCAAAACCACAATGAGATACCATTACACGCCAGTCAGAATGACTGCCATCAAAAAGTTTACAAACAATAAATGCTGGAGAGGATGTGGAGAAAAAGTAACCCTCTTACACTGTTGGTGGGAATGCAAACTAGTACAGCCATTATGGAGAACAGCGTGGAGACTCCTTAAAAAACTGGAAAGAGAACTGCCATATGACCCAGCAATCCCACTGCTGGGCATACACACTGAGGAAACCAGAATTGAAAGAGACATGTGTACCCCAGTGTTAATCGCAGCACTGTTTATAATAGCCAGGACATGGAAGCAACCTAGATGCCCATTGGCAGATGAATGGATAAGAAAGCTATGGTACATATACACAATGGAATATTACTCAGCCATTAAGAAGAATGCATTTGAATCAGTTCTAATGAAGTGGATGAAACTGGAGCCTATTATACAGAGTGAAGTAAGTCAGAAAGAAAAACACCAATACAGTATATTAATACATATATATGGAATTTAGAAAGATAGTAACAATGACTCTATATGCAAGACAGCAAAAGAGACACAGATGTAAAGAACAGACTGTTGGATTCTGTGGGAGAAAGTGAGTGTGGGATGATGTGAGAGAATAGCATTGAAACATGTATATCATCATATGTGAAACAGATCGCCAGTCCACGTTCCATGCATGAGACAGGGTGCTCAGGGCCGGTGCACTGGGATGACCCTGAGGGATGGGATTAAGAGGGAGGTGGCAGCGGGGCTCAGGATGGAAACACATGTACCCCTGTGGCTGATTCATGTCAATATATGGCAAAACCACAATATTGTAAAGTAATTAGCCTCCAATTAAAATGCCGAAAAATAAAAAATTTTCACCAGATACATTGAAAACAGTGGTAATTATGTGAGGTATGAATATGTTAATTAACCTAACCGTGGTAATCATTTCTCAAACATACATATGTCAAACATTACATTGTATATTTTAAATGCATGCAATTTTATTTAGCTCAATTATATCTCAATAAAACTGAAAAAATATACTAAGAACTTTTCACAAAATATGTCACTCTGGCATACTTATCTTTCAAGAAAAAAAAGGCCAAATAAAAATTTTTTAGATTAACAATAACACTAAGCTAGCATTTACCAGTAAGCATGAACTCTCAGGGTCCTCATGGCTCCTGTAGATCTGGAAGGAATTGAAATTGGGACTGTGAATGGTGAATGCGAGATTAACTGATGTGGGAACAAAACTGGCATGCTACATTGTAAGTCTCTTGGTTAAAACACATGACAGATATTGAGAAGGAAGTATACTGTTTGCTACTGAAGGCAGGTGGGGAAGCAAACAAACATAAACTACTCTAATCTGAGAGGCAATTGGCTCAACCTTACTTGTGAGACTTGAAAAATGCTGGAGAGAGTAGCGTCTGTGGCTGTACTAAGAACGGTATATGAATGCACTCCGCTTTTATGAGACTTACCCAGATAAAGAGCTTAGACATCAATTTTCCCAAATACTCCAAACCCAGTTGTGACTGCTTCAGTTGTCGGAGGCAGCTAGAGCAGAAAGAAATGGGGTTTTCAACCAGACTGTGACTGAAATAATAATCCTACATTACCAGTTAACCACTGCATTCCACTGAACACATCAGAATCTATCATGGTTAATTTTTACACCATATAGCAGTCATATATTTTTTTTAAAGAAATTGTAGCTATGAAATTTAACTACTGCATTCACCATTCTGTGGCTTTAAATTTTACCACTGTTAATGACTTTATAAAGAGAAAGTCTATCAGAAACACAAAGGTATGAGCTTTAATGTGATATGAAAAGGGGGAAAGTTTAAGATATCAGATTGAAGGAAAGTAGCAGTTATTGAAGTTAAAGTTTTATTTGAACTCCATGAAAGACTCTCCGGTCATATCCAATGTGTAGCATGACCTTTGTACATTGCAGGCAATCGATAAATAAGAAGGAATCAGAGGAATCTCACAGTTGTAGGGATATATAGAGATTAACAGTGGAAAAATACAAATATATTATTTGATGAATTTATAGGAAATTTTAGTTAAATTAGGGTATAAATTAAGATTGAGGCATCCAGAATAATGACTGGCCATTTTAATTAGCTCTAAAGTGTTGTTTTGTATACATTTTCTCCCTGAGAAGATAGAAGAGTAGAGGAACAAGTGAACCAGACCAAGTTTAGATGGGTAATGAGTGTATGATTATTTCAAAACTATTTTGCTAAAATATGAATTGATATTAACAATTCATGAAAAGTTTTTCTAACTTAAAATTTATTATGACAGAATTGCCTGGCTTTTTTGTTGTAATTAGAAAGCATGTTAAACAAGTACATGATCTGCATTCTACCTTTAAATTGAACATAATTTAGTAATGATTCAGTACAGTGCTCAAAATCCTTATTAGTACATGTTACTCTAAATATGCAAAATTCTTGTAATAGTTTCAAAATATTAGTCAAGTAAATACACCAAAGCAGCAAAATTCTGGTGCCTCAACTTCTAAGTACTGTCATTGTACAACATATAAGCTTTTCTTAAATCATTAATGAAAAGTATAAATTGGTAAGATTTCCTAGTTATTCCAGGAATTATTTGTTTAAGAGTCCTCATTTTATGAGGACCTTTGAAATCACTTACTTTGCAAGAAAGAATAACAAAATGTGTGTTTTTGCCGTCAAACTTGTTGACACTTTTATAGAATCATTCTGATTGTGCCTATGCAACATTAGTGAGGAAAATGACTTCCTGAAGTCAAAGATGTCAATTTTCTGTACTTTGCTTTACTCTGAGCACATAGCCTTTAATCAAGCAGTGATCTTTGATGGAAAAAAAAATTCTAATGAAAAACATTCAGTGTCAGCAGACCCAGATTCCTGATACGTATGTAACTCAAGTTGACCTGTTGCAAAATAGGAGAATGTAGTCTGGGAGTTAGTTAATTCTCCAAACAGTAAGGTCTGCTGTCAACAATAGAAGCGCAGAGCAGAGGGGGGGCGGGGGGGTTGTTCTTTTGTTAAATCAATGGTTGACTCATATGAAGAATCCTGTATTGTTTATGAAGCCACATATACCTAATCATCGTTAGTAACATCAACCCCAGGTTTCAAATGAAAAAAATCACCACTTATGTTATTTCTCTAAACTAAACTGACTCTATCACCTCCAGAATCAAATCTCTTTACAATTCAGGCCTCTTAATGTTCCTTTATCTCATGGATGCAACTAAAGCCTCAGCACATATTTTTGATCATGTTGCAGTTGACTTTGCGTGTTGTTGCTGTAGTTTCCGTTCCATAATAGAGTGTTTGCTTCATTCACTTTCCCAAATTGTCCAAATGCCAAGCTGGCTTCACCTCATTAGGTCATCAAACTGCTACATAGAATGAATACTAGTGTGTTAGTAGCACGGCAGCCTAATTTTACAATTTTATTCCAAACCAGCTTGTCCCAGTTACGTCCTGACTGCTTTGTGATATGTTCTGGTCATGCTCCATTAGACACAGGCCAACACTACAATCCATGCAGGAGAGACATGGAGTTAGAAGCTGGTTTCAGGAGGTGCTTCCCAAAAGCAGACAATTCAAATGGATCTCACTAATTGCCTTGGAGAGGTTTTCTGTAGATCCTTTAAACTGGAAAAGAATTATTAAAAAAAAAGGTTTTGCTCCTGTATAGCATATAAAGATTTCCTTTGGTTATCAAACCTTACCAGTTGTCAAGGGGGAACATGGAGACAAGGATATATTTCTAGATTCTAGACCAAGGGAAATGAAAACATAATATATTCAGCAGAACAGAAACCATTTTTAAAATATGTGATCAGATGATAACTGCAACTTTTAGAAATCTCTCATTTTCTTTCAGTTGATTTATCTGAGTATTGTCTGTCTTAATATGGTGCATTCACTAATATGTCCAATGTCTTTTTTTCCCCCTGTGGATGGCTAACACTCTGTCTTCTGAAAAGAATAAGACAGAGCTAGATTGTAATGATCCAGTATAAATGCATGAGTTTTGCTTGCATATCACTTTAAATATGGATTACATATCATTCTTTTTTTTCTTCATGTTTTACTATCCTCAAATACCTCTTTCCAAAGACTTATTTTAAATAACTAACCATTATCCAGGCTTATAAATGATTTAATAATCCCATATTTCCTTAGGATTTCTCCTTCTATCTAAACCAACCATAAACCTCTCACTCTAGATGAGTTTTAAGTGGAACTTGTTGTGATGGATTGAAATGTGACAGTAGGGATGGAAGTTGATTGTTCCAAGTGAGAAAGATGGTATGAGCAAATATCCCGAAGTGTACAAGCTTAAAGATCATTGCCTAGGTGACTATGAGCAGTTTACATGATGGTACAGGATTCAGGACACAGAAGAGCCCCACTGATCAAGAAGGATGAAAACTAAAAAGGGAAAAAAAAAGAAAGATGAAGACTGGAATGACTAATAATGGATATTTCAGCTCCAGTAACTTTTGTGATTGAGGCTGAGGACATAAACATCTTTATGTTTTCCCTTCATGTGCAGACTGACTTAATACATATCTAGAAAATTTGTTCAACTGTTTATTTTCTTTTATTATGTAGAACCAAGAGGTAAAATGATGGGTGGAGATAGCATATAAGAATTCAAATCAGATACAGAAGGGAAAAAAAAAACAAGAGTTTTTGAAACAATTTATTTGAGGTTTTAAAATGTGTTTCTCCCCTGTCTAAGATATAGCTATTTCATTTTTCAGTGAGTGATGTGGTGTTTTTGGTAGAAAAGTGGAAATCTGATCTCTAAAGGGAGGCAGCGTTCAAAAGTTTTAAACCCAAGACACAACAGGCCACTTCCAGACTTTCTTATCGGGGGTCAATCTACTCGTCCCCAAAGCAACCACATGGCTTTCACCCTGCGCCCTCTTTGTGGTCCAGTGAGCTGCTGCCCTCTCTTCTCCATGTTGCGCTTGAAATGTGACTCTAGGCTGAGATTCAAAGAAAGGCGCGAACATTATCAGATTGAGTAAGAGCTGACTGTAATATGACTAAATTAAGAGCTTCTTCTGCTGAAGGGCTTCCCTACTGACTCAATGGTAAAGAATCTGCCTGGAGTGTAGAATATGTGGATTCAATCCTTGGGTCGGGAAGAACTTGGAGAAGGAAACGGCAACTCACTCCAGTATTCTTGCCTGGGACATCCCATGCACAGAGGAGCCTGGAGGGGCTACAGTCCATGAAGTTGGACATAGTGATTAAACAACAACTTCTTAATTTATCCACTTACTCACTTAGTCACTTGCCATTTTCCTAATTCTCCCACTTAATTATTCACTAATTTAGGAAACTGTGCACTCACCACCTGCCAGTAACTGAAGCAGGCAAGGAGGACACAACACGGGCAGACACAGATGGCCCTGGAGTTCTCACAAAGCAGGTTCTCACGCAGATCACAGCAACCTCACAGGACCAACATGCTACTAAGGTGCTGGGAATGTAAGGTGTTGCTTATCTCCTCTTCACTTTTTCATCAGAACTCTGCCTTCATGTACGATGAATACACAAGGAATCACATCATGTTCTCTCTTGATTTGTTCATTGACCCTTCCTCTTGCAACTCTCTCGCTGTATTTCTACCTTGGATTTTCCAGGATCTAAATGTGAAAAATCAAAAGGTAACATGCATAGTCACAGGCATATTACTGACCATGTTTTTACCCAGAATGGTTTAGGATTTGGGGATTGTTAAAAGTACCCATAAGACATATACACTTTATCATTCATTACAGATCATAAATACCACTTTAAAATATTTTCCTTGCTAGAATTTAAGGATAAACATGACTAGCCTTTATTGTGTATATATTATAAATGTATTTCCCACTTATTAATAATCTCTGTACATAGTCTACATAACTATATATGTACTCATTTAAAACCGAAGAAGCTGAAGTTCAAATTTTAGGAAGAAACATTTTAATAGTTCACTAACTACCTCTATTGTTGTGTTAATTCTCTTTATCTTCCTTAAAACTGAATCTAAGCATGACTGAGATGAGCAGGGATCCTAGAATGCCAAAGTGTGCCTCACTTTTGATGTTAGTTTTATCTAAAGAGGACTGAACAGCTTCAATACCACAAACTCAGGTTTTAAAAGGAAAACAGTCTATCCAGATAGATCAAATCCTTGGTCCTATCTAAGGGTTTGGATCCTAGCAATAAGTTAGAAACTGAAAAGCATAAGACTTCTTTCAGGCTGAAAGGTTACAATGGAATGCATTACATTAGTAATGCCCAGCAGTAACTAGATGGCCTCAAATTCTTCTCTTTTCCACAAGCCCAGAGGGGAAATGGAGCGATTTTCAATAATGCTGCAAAATAATGGACTCAATTCTCCCCTGCATCTCGGGGAATATGGTTTTCTTAAACACAAAGAAACAAAACTCTGCCATTTTCATTCCCTTCCTGTATCCCACAATTGAATCTTTCCAAAATTAGATATAGGAAAAAAAAAAAAAAGTGTTGCACACCAAGCAGAGCCACGCATTCTGCTGCGTTTTGTGCGTCTTTTTAAAATCTGGCACCGGTGTTTCAGATCTACATGCAAATGTAAGGTTAAAAAAAAAGAAACATACTGGAGCAAATTTCCCAGAGTTGAAAGATTTCATTTTAAAAGTAAAGCCATTAAATCATTAAAAATACATGAAAGACATGGGGAAAATGTAAGTACATGACATGTAAGTTCAATTTATGACTTAGCATAGACACAAAATATCTCTATCAACAATCTCAATGGCAAAATTTTATATTTTATATTTATTTTATAAAATATAAAATTTATATTTTATATTTATTATCTTATTAATATATTAATTCTTAATATATTAATATTTATTAATATTATTTATATTTATATTTTCAAGCAAATATATTCATTACTTTCTTGTAAGGTATCATTTAATTATTTCATAATGCATATAATATAGGTAATTATTATTCTTATTTTGCAGATTAGGAAACCATGCTTATAGTAAATGAATGAGAAACTGATTATTGTACAAATATCTGTCTCCAAAATCTGGGAGGTTAAACACTACACAATAATGAGTTGGTTCATCACGTATGTATATCTCTGTGTGAGTTTGTGTGTGCAACATGGCTTTACCAACTGACTTCAACAAATTTTACATAAATATATATGATTTAATATACAGGAAATATACATACAATTGTTATATATAAACTTTATTTGTGTAAATTGGGTATATATATAAATTTGTGTATTATAAGATATATGCTATGCCAAGTCACTTCAGTCATGTCTGACTCTGTGCGACCCCATAGACGGCAGCCCACCAGGCTCCCCCATCCCTGGGATTCTCCAGGCAAGAACACTGGAGTGGGTTGCCATTTCCTTCTCCAATGCATGAAAGTGATAAGTGAAAGTGAAGTTGCTCAGTCGTGTCCGACTCTTCGCGACCCCATGGACTGCAGCCCACCAGGCTCCTCCATCCACGGGATTTTCCAGGCAACAGCACTGGAGTGGGGTGCCATTGCCTTCTCATACATACATAAAAAGAGATGCTCAAAAACCAGGGATATATAAATCAAAGTGATCTGAGATACTAAAATACTATCTCCTACATCTAACATTGACACAGTTTGATAATATGTGCATGCTAAGTCACTTCAGTTGTGTCCAACTCTTTGCGACCTTATGGATGGAGCCCACCAGGCTCCTCTGTTCAATGGGATTCTCCAGACAAGAGTACTGGAGTGGGTTGCAGTGCCCTCCTCCATGTGATCTTCCCAACCCAGGGATCAAACCCATGTCTCCTACACCTCCTGTGTTGGCAGGCGTGTTCTTTACCACCAGAGCTGACAAAATGACACAGTTTGATAATACTGTGATTGAAAAGAAATGTACTAAGCATTCAAAAAATGTGAATAAACAGCAATTTATATACATTGCTGGTGGAAGTGTAAATTTGTATGATAACTGTGGAAAACAGATTGGGATTATTTTGTGAAGTGAGTGTAAGTATCCCAGGAATATACATAGAAGATACCTTTGGAATTGTACAATGGGACTGGCATATAAAATGTCCAAAGCAACACTGTAGATGATAAGGGAAGAAAATTGGAAGCATATTCAATATTAAGTGAGCAGGAGATATTTAATCAAATATACTATATATTCATACAATGAAATATTATACAATAGTGAAATTGAACATAATACAGGTTCATATTAAGATGTCAATGGATTTCAATGAGACAGCATTTAGTAACAAAACAAGCCACAGAAGATTACATTGAGAATCAATAAAAAAGTACGCAAATTTAAAAGCAAGTAAAACTAAAATAGCTCACCCTTGATTAACACAAATATGAACTTTGTGGGTATATTTATATGCACTTTTTTCCATAAATATGTATTAAAATATTAAATGATCTGTGGTTGGTTGAATCTACAAACACAAAACCACAGATGCAGAAGAAACATATACAGAGGGTCAACTGTAAAGTTACACATGGGTTTTCAACTGTGCCGAGTGTTGGTGACCCTGCTTTGCTCAGACACCAAGTGTACTTTGTTAAATATTTCACACACACACACAGACACATGCATGTGGCAGATTAGTTATCTCAGGGGTAATGTTGGGGGAATTGGTTGCCTGGATGGAGGAGTATATATAGGTCCATTGTAACATCTTGGTAATTTTAATTTTATTGTGTTGCTTGATGGGCCTTGCCTGCCTATTGTATTAGTAAAGCAAATAATAAATAAATAATATAGAATAACAATGAAAAGAAAAAGTGAAAGTGTAGGTTGCTCAGCTGTGTCCTACTCTTTGTGACTCCATGGACTGTAGCCCTCCAGGCTCCTCTGTCCAGGCCTCTGTCCAGGCCAGAGTACTCGAGTGGGTTGCCATTCCCATCTCCAGGGGATCTTCCTGACCCAAGGATCAAACCTGGGTCTCCTGAACTGCAGGCAGATTCTTTACCATCTGAGCTACCAGAGTCAGTTCAGTTCAGTTCAGTCTCTCAGTCATGTCCAACTCTTTATGACCCCATGAGTCACAGCACGCCAGGCCTCCCTGTCCATCACCAACTCCCAGAGTTTACTCAAACTCATGTCCATCAAGTCGGTGATGCCATCCAGCCATCTCATCCTCTGTCGTCCTCTTCTCTTCCTGCCCCCAATCCCTCCCAGCATCAGGGTCTTTTCCAATGGGTCAACTCTTCCCATGAGGTGGCCAAAGTACTGCAGTTTCAGCTTCAGCATCAGTCCTTCCAATGAACACCCAGGACTGATGTCCTTTAAGATGGGCTGGTTGGATCGCTTTCCAGTCCAAGGGACTCTCAAGAGTCTTCTCCAACACCACAGTTCAAGAGCATTAATTCTTCCACGCTCAGCTTTCTTCACAGTTCAACTCTCACATCCATACATGACCACTGGAAAAACCATAGCCTTGACCAGACGGACCTTTGTTGGCAAAGTAATGTCTCTGCTTTTTAATATGCTATCTAGGTTGGTCATCACTTTCCTTCAAAGGAGTAAGTGTCTTTAATTTCATGGCTGCAGTCACCATCTGCAGTGATTTTGGAGCCACAAAAAATAAAGTCACACACTGTTTCCCCATATATTTCCCATGAAGTGATGGAACCAGATGCATAATCTTCATTTTCTGAATGTTGAGCTTTAAGCTAGCTTTTTCACTCTCCTCATTCACTTTCATCAAGAGGCTTTTTAGTTCCTCTTCACTTTCTGCCATAAGGGTGGTGTCATCTGCATATCTTAGGTTATTGATATTTCTCCCCTCAATCTTGATTCCAGCTTGTGCTTCTTCCAGTCCAGTGTTTCTCATGATGTACTCTGCATAGAAGTTAAATAAGCAAGGTGACAATATACAGCCTTGATGTACTCCTTTTCCTATTTGGAACCAGTCTGTTGTTCTGTGTCCAGTTCTAACTGTTGCTTCCTGACCTGCATACAGGTTTCTCAAGAGGCAGGTCAGGTGGTCTGGTATTCCTCTCTCTTTCAGAATTTTCCACAGTTTACTGTGATTCACACAGCCGAAAGCTTTGGCGTAGTCAATAAAGCAGAAATAGATGTTTTACTGGAATTCTCTTGCTTTTTCGATGATCCAGAGGATGTTGGCAATTTGATCTCTGGTTCCTCTGCCTTTTCTAAAACCAGCTCAAACATCTGTAAGTTCATGGTTCACATATTACTGAAGCCTGACTTGGAGAATTTTGATCATTACTTTACTAGCGTGTGAGATGAGTGCAATTGTGTGGTAGTTCAAGCATTCTTTGGGATTTCCTTTCTTTGGGATTGGAATGAATCTGACCTTTTCCAGTCCTGTGGCCACTGCAGAGTTTTCCAAATTTGCTGGCATATTGAGTGTAGCACTTTCACAGCATCATCTTTCAGAATTTGAAATAGCTCAACTGGAGTCCTATCACCTCCACTAGCTTTGTTTGTAGTGATGCTTTCTAAGGCCCACTTGACTTCACATTCCAGGATGGTGTGCTCACTCACCTAGAGCCAGACATCCTGGAGTGTGAAATCAAGTGAGCTACCAGAATAGGCAACGATGATTGATAGGAGATCAAAATATGACATCAGAGAATGAAGCAAGAAACGTGATGCTTGTTATGTGCACCTGATCACACCTCTTCAAAAGGAAAATAAAGAGCAGAATTGCTGAAACCCAAGTTTCCAAATGCCCTGGGGTGTGTTTCATTCTGGATGATTAACTAATGTCTATGATGGGATTTAGCAGTAGCCATCCTGAGCACTGTGTTAGCAATACCAGCTTTATCCTCGACACATACACAGCTTTCCCCTTGCCTCACTCCCAGTTCCTGAAGCAGCAGGATGTTGTTTGTGCATATCTAACCTGTTTTAGGTTGGTTTCTCAAGAAACAAAGATGCTTGTATATATGCAGTAAGTTAATTTGTAAGTTCTGTTTGAGGGAAAGAAAATTAGAAAAAAAAAAAAAACTCTAAAAGAATAAGGGAAGCCGAGTTTGACAAGAGTAGTTGCAACACAGGTAATGGTCAGGAGCTCAGGATGACTTTTAGGAATTTTCATACCTAGTGGGAAGGTCTTTGTACTCCCCCATAGCCCAATCAGTGGATGCTGACGTCCCTGGGGAAAGGGTGCAGGTTTGCGTGATGACTTCCTCTGAGTCATGAGTCGGAGAGCCACGGGCCGGAGAAACTAACAGTGGCTGGAGCACTGGTGCCTGTATCTTCCTGTGTCTTCCACGTCATGGCCCCATTGGCTTTCAGATGCATGCAGAGGCCATCTCATTTACCTTTCTGTTTGCCACAGTGCCTAACATTGAGACTGACTCCCTTCTCCAGGAGATCTTCCCAACCCAGGGATCGAAGTCAGGTCGCCTGCAATGCAGGAGGATTCTTTACCAACCGAGCCACAAGGGAAGCCCAAGATCGGAGTGAGTAGCCTATCCCTTCTTCAGCGGATCTCCCCAACCCAGGAATGGAACCGGGATCTCCCGCATTGCCGGTGGATTCTTTACCAACCGAGCTACCAGGGAAGCACTGAGACTGACTGAGAGTAAATGAGTCAAAATAAGTGAGTGAGTGTAAATGAGGCGACTGAGGATGAGATGGTTGGAGGACATCACTGACTCAATGGACATGAGTTTGAGCAAACTCAGGGAGACGGTGGAAGACAGGGAAGCCTGGCATGCTGCAGTCCATGGGGTCACAAAGAGTTGGACACGACCTAGGGACTGAACACAATAGAGTAAATGAATAGCAAATGGTTGGGTATATAACTTTTCAAGATTATCATACTAAAATATATTACTGTGATTACATCACAACTCTCCAAATTGAATAAATTTATTTTTCCAGTTTTTAAAGGCCCAAACTGGTTCTATCCAAATGGTCAAGTAATCTGTCTATTATAAAAACTTCATTGTGACAGAACTATAGTACTCACCATGATTGTCTATATTCGACTCCAAGGTTCTTTTATAAAATAAAGTCAAATTAATTCAGATCTTAAAAAAAAAAAAAAAATCAAGATAGAGACTTCTGGAGAGCTCAAGAGATATATATATATCTCTTGATATATATATATATATATTTATATATATATAAATGCAAATTACCACCCATGCAGTGGAAGCCAGACAGGCTTCTGGTATTCTAGTTAAGACAAACTCATACAGATGTATATTGCAAAGAATATGTTTGAAGAAAACATACCCAAATTCAACCAGCTACAATGACTACCATCATAGCTATCCCTTCAGAAGCTTATATTAAAGAAAAATTATGTTCTGAAAAGTATCAGTATTAAATAAAAAGCATGGAGTTAAAAAAAACTGCAGTAAACAAAAATTTAAATACAGAGAATGAAAAACAAAAGGTAACAAAGAAGCATCTCAAAGTAGCTATGCCAATAGAGAAGTAAAACGGAATAAAATTTTAAAAGTTATAAAACATGTTTCTCTTTTAATCAAGAACTCAAAAGAATAATAAAATTTCAAAGGCTTTTAAGATAACAGACGGAGATAAAAAACGAGCTGGCATAACTGAAGATAGAAATGTGGAATAAAAATAAAATTAGCACTAAAAAGACGGCAGTACAATAAAATGAGGCACTCTTGTAAACATAGGCTGGAGGGGTTGAGAATAATGAGCCTTTTTAATTGGAAAATAATGGAATTAAAATTATGTGAAGAAAACGAAATGTATTTGTCACAGGAAAAAGTAGAATTGACCTGACTGCTTGTAGCTCCTCACGAAAAGAAGTGAAGAAATGGGAGAGAAAAATAGGAAAAACATTCCTTAAAGCAAAATTTCCCTAACAGAAATGAACAGACTATTTAGATGAAAAGGACAGAACTTGAACAGACAACTGCAACATGCAATCTTAAATAGACCAGTACCATGAATGTTTCTAGAGTGTACAAACACAGAAATAATACTAAGGACAGCCAGTGATTATCCCCCAAGAATCCCCAATGTAGAGGAAAGAGCTGATGAATTTTGAACATCTGTTTTCATATAAAATTAATAATATTAAAAGATACACTGAAGTATATTACTTTTTTTGAGTTTATTTGAGCAAAACTAGGTTCTAATTGGGTGACACCAAATTGGAGCTGATTGGGAGCTTCCACCCACAGATACTTGGCAAAGACAGCCACTTTGTAACACAGGGAATGCTCCTCAATACTCTGCAGTAACCTGCATGGGGAAAATCTGAAAAAGAATGATGTATGTACATGTATAACTAAATCACTCTGCTGTACACCCGAAATGAACAGAAACATTTTAAATCAACTATACCACAATATACAATAAAAAATGAATTAAAAAAATTAAATTTCAAATTTAAACAAGCAAACAAAGAAGCAAAGCAAGAAAATTTTTTGGCTGAGGCTGAAGAACCTGCATTATTTGAGAAAGTCTCTTGGTTGGCTGTCACTACATTTCAATTTCTAAATCTTGAAGCATTAGGTTTTGTTTTGGTTACAGGCAATTAAGACAGTAAAGTCACCTCAGTCTAAAGACCTCATTGTTTAGTTCAGCTATAGGCTTTATCCAAATAGGTAACAACATATGTAATAGGTATTTCCTGAGAAATAAAGAGTTGAGAATTCACTAGATCATAACTGGAGTAACCATTAGAGTAAGCTTTGAATTCATTTGTCTGTTAACCTAATCTAAGTAGTGGTAGGGATGAGATTGTAAATATTACAGACATTGCGACTATGAAATCATTGTTTTGTTTTTTCAAAACCATGCATGTTCATGACAGGACCTCATGAGAGCATGTGAAGTGTCTGAAGAGGCAATTTTCTCTCCCTGCTCTAATGCTAGTGTGGAGCAATAAGATTGGGAGCAGCAATGAGACACTCACAGCAGCGTATGTGGTTAAATGATTACACCTCTGTCAGAGTAAAATCAACAGCCCCGCTGTTCTCACTTCTGTGGGACTTCTAAGTAAGGCAGTCTGTACTTCCCTTCAAACCCACCCCTCAGCCCAGGGCAGGCCCCTGAAATTATTCCTCCCCCATTCTGAATCAGCATAGTCATTCAATATATCTATAGCTTATACTCCATATAAATTTACTGTAAAATATGGGTCCTATTCCCTCTGCCAAATGCTGCATCTTGTAACTTAGCTATTTTCTGGCTAGAGGTTCTTCCCTCATAATCCCCTTCCTTTGTTCTCAGTATGTGGGAGTCCATTTCTATTTCTGTATATTTGTTCATTTGTTTTATTTTTTGGATTCAGCATATTAGTGAAAACATATAGCATGTGTCTTTCTCTGTGTGGCTTACTTCACTAAGCAAAATACTCTCCAGTTTCTTCCGCAGTATCACATGTGGCAAAATTTCATTCTTTTTATGGCTGAGTAATATTCCACTGTGTATATACACCACAACTTAAGCATTCATTCATCTGCCAATGGCCACTTAGGTTACTTCTGTATCTCAGCTATTGAGGGCTGACATATGTCATTCCTAAATTTGTGGTGAAAACCTTTAGAAAATCTGGTTGTTGGCATTATTCAGTAACACAGGAGCTTATATATTCCATAGAAAAGGAGCTTTGACTTTCCAAGAATCCAAACATACATTTAGCTGAATATGCCCCTCTTTATATACTGACAAATGTGTCATAAAATGTGAAACAAGAACAATCTATGTAGGAAATAGAATGAATAATTGTTTCTCCTCAATATATCTTATAAAGAACAAGTGTATTTAAGAAAGATGTATGTTTGTTTACTCTTTTTTTCCTCTTGATTAGATAGTGTTCCTGTTCTTAAAAAACAACAAAGCAGAACACAACAAAAATTCTATTGACTCTACGTTGTCAACAGGCTCAATTCCAAACCTACAGGACGGCAGAAGTGCTTCACAACTGAAACTTCATTCTACCTTGCTAACTTCATCTCACACAGATCCTCAGTGACCTCCACAGCCCAAATGATTTGGCAGCTTTGAACTTCCATTTTCTCTAAAACAGGAATGTTTTAGAGGGCTGTTGTCAGGAGACAAAAGACGAAAGTTTCAGCAAATGGTAGCTTCTATTCAACTGATGGTTAATTATTTCCTCCTCTGAGGTGCTAAATGTAAATTGCATGTGTGTGATTCACACATTTACAATGTATGTGTAAATCACATACAAAAGAATCTTGTACTTAGAACTTTCTACTGTAAATTTATGCATATATTTATATACACACACACATACATATATACTTTTTTTCAACTGACATTTAAAAAGCATGACATAGAAGAAAGAACTAAGTTTGACAATCAGAAAGTTTTATTAGACCCTCGTATCTCCACTAACAACCGTATCATTTCAAGCCAGTTACTCAAAGTATCTGAGCCTTGCTTCTTCCATGTTTTGATCAAGGATAAAGCCAGAATCCTATGCAGACCTTTATTTGATGTTCATTAAATGTTAACAAATAACTGAAATATAAAAGCATAACACTTGTGAAGTGTGTTGCATCTTCTTAAATTAAACTTAATTTGATTAAATGAAATTATTATGTATTGTGAATACATAATTCATATTTATGTATATTGATTACAAAAAGAAATTGAACAATGACCAAAAAAATCCCTAAACCAAAGGAAGAAAGCATAAACAAGCAATCATTTATTTGTGTGCTTAGTCACTCAGTCATGTCTGACTCTTTGCAACTTCATGACTGTAGCCCTTGAAGCTCCCCTGTCCATGGAATTTTCCAGGCAAGAATATTGGAGTGGGTTGCTATTTTGTTCTCCAGGGTATCCTCCCAACCTAGGGATGGAACCCCATGTCTCTTGCATCTCCTGCATTGGCCTGTGCCACCTGCAAAGCCCAATCATATATTAGCAAAGTGAAGGGAAGTCACTCAGTCATGTCCAACTCATAGCGACCCCATGGGCTGCAGCCTACCAGACTCTTCCGTCTATGGGATTTTCCAGGCAAGAGTACTGGAGTGGGTTGCCATTGCCTTCTCCAGGGGATCTTCCTGACCCAGGGATCGAACCCAGGTCTCCCGCTTTGCCGTCTGAGCCACCAGGAAGTCATATGTTAACCAATGGATAAAAATTCCTATTTATGCTTTGGTAAATATTCTTCCATTTTTTTTTCTTTTAAAAGAACATGTGTTTAAAACATATGTAATATATAATGTGGATGTAAAACCACAGAAAATTATTTTGAAAGCAATTATTATTTTGTGACATGTTTTCTTTTTTCTCACATGGTATTGGATAAACGTATTTATATGGTTCTTCATTCAGCTTAGCAAATATATGCTGTGTGTGCATGCTCAGTTGTGTCTGACTCTTTGCAATCCCACGGACTGTAGCCCACCAGACTCCTCCATCCATAGGATTTCCCAGGCAAGAATCCTGGAGCCGGTTGCCATTTTCTCCTCCAGGGGATCTTCCCAACCCAGGGATTGAATTCATGTCTCCTGCATTAGCAGGCAGATTCCTTACCACTGAGCTACCTTTGTCCTCTCTATGCCAGCTACACTTCTAGCCACTTGAGGTAGGTAAGTGAATAAGATGATAGATAACACCTCTGCCCATTAATTATATAGAAGAGAAGAGAGTTCCAAGTTCTACCAAACATGCAGGAAAAAGTATCCATTTTAAAGTATTTACTAAATAAAGTTGATTATATAAATACATATAATGCATCTAATATAGTTCTAGTATACATATATTTTGCTTTGATTTTTAAAAATGTTTCTGTAATAGATTCAGAGATCTAAATCTTCACATTGACTCAATATTATTTTATTAAGCTATTTTTTTTCTAAGTGACTTACTGACTGTATCTAAAATATATAAACCCAAATCACCATACTTCAGAAAGTTTTTGTCTGTTTTTATAATCAGCTGCCAAGTGTTCATGGCCCCATGTTATAGGCTCCTCAAAATAAATGACTGGCTACCAACATTTTTTGAGGGGCCAAGCACAGGACAGAATATTATATTCAGGTTTACAAGAAGATATCTATCACATGTCTATTACCTAACAAAAATAAGGAAGTTCCCATGTAAATAATCACACACAAAAAATTCAGACAAGTCTGTGCCTAACTTACCTGCATTAGAAACCAGGTTCTCTTATTCTATGAGATAAACAAACTATACAACAAAATAAAAGCCAAAAAACATCTTCTAGCATTAAAGAAATACATTTTTGACTTTAATATTTATTTGACATAAAGTATATAAATGCTTTTTGGAAATATTTTGTATGGCCTGAGTAGACCTGTTGGTAGTATGTATACCATGGAATACTTTCAAACAATTAGTGTAAGAACCTTTTTATTACTTAGAGTAGTATATATTTCTATGCTGACTTTTTGAATAGCATTATTTCTTTTGATTGGGTACAATTTTTACCATTCCATTTCAAGTGCTCAGGAAGTAGAATAAATTTTCCTTTATTGCATTATTACATATTTTCATGCAAAATTAGTGAATAGCAATAATGTTTCTAGTGAATGTATGCCATCTTTACTATTGAACTTTAGGAAAGTGTTCAAGATGAAACTGATTATAAGTTGGTACATCAGCTCTTTATATTTGAGGAACCAGTCAACCTTACAACCTTGGCTCTGTTGACTGAGCCAACAGAATGTTTAAATACACTTCACATTGATGAGAAGTTCAAGATTTGGATCATTGGATGGAAATTAGACAAAGATGCTTTTAGAAAGTTTCTAAGTTATTATATTTGAAAGTATAATTATCTTATTATCTTTTCTTTTGGTTATGCTTTTTCTGAACTACACATCAAATCTTGTTCTGTGTGTGTGTGTATTTATGTAGGTAAATTTTATTTCCAATATCAGGCAAGAATGAATGAGAGATGACTGAGAATTGAGTGAAAAGAACTAAATAAAAAAATATATATAACTGGAAAAAATAACAGGAGATTAAAATAGCGAATGACTTTCAAATATATTCAGAGCTTTTTCTTTAAGTTTATATTTGTGCAAAAGTCATTCTTTAAGATTACCTGAGGACTAAACTCATCTTGTTACCCAAAAACTTAAAACAGGAAAATCACCAGATTTACATTTTTATTAATATTGCATTTTCAGTGTTCCTTTGGCATTTTATTAAACTAAAATTTAAATGCATCCCTACTTCATTACATATTTAACATTTTCTACATGGGGTCACTGCATTGGTTTTCCACAAAGAGATGGCTGAACCTTAAATCAAGCAATTTCAGAGAACAAATTTTCTGTAATGGTTGATGGCACTTTATTCAAAACTATTTCACCTTTAAAAATGAAAGTAATGGATTAATTTAAAATATTATCTGGGGAATAATTTAGTTTCCTAACTTTTTATATATTGCTATGGTTCCTAACTCAATGAAGTTACTGATTTAGTAATATTTATAAGATCAAAGTAACAAAATGTCAATAAAAATGGAGGCAAAATGCATACATATCTATTAGGTGTATATCTAATGGTAGATTTGAATCTGACCTTTTTTCTGACTCTGCCTTTGTAGCATTAGTACACAGTATTATTGATTCCCATACATCTACAATTCTTCCATGATACTTAGAGAAAATGGAAATTCTTATTGGTCATTATGACGATTTGAATAAAGATAGCTTTATAAAGAGCTAACAATGCTGAGATAAAGTATTCAATTGTCAGAGTACTTTATGGAAATAAAGAGCCACCTAGAAATAACCCTTTCTTCCCATTATTTTATTTTATCCTGTTAAAAAGTGACATTTTAAAGCAAAATAAACCCTAAATATATCAAGGAATGTTACTGTACCTCCCAGTCAGAACTGAGTCGCTAAGCTTCTCTCAGATATTGAACTAATGGAGCAGGTCCATGAACAGATTATTTTTACACAGTTGCATTAGAAAGCACAGTAAGACACGCTTTATCCTTCAGCATACTTTTGTTGTTGTTGTTTGGTCACTAACTCATATCCGACTCTTTTGTGACTCCATACACTGTAGGCCGCCAGGCTCCTCTGTCCATGGGATTCTCCAGGCAAGAATACTGGAGTGGGGTGCCATGCCCTCCTCCAGGGGATCTTCCCGACCCAGGAATCGAAACTACATCTCCTGCGTTGCAGGCAGACTGTACCACTGAGTCACCTGGGAACCCCATCATAACTTTAGGAGTAAAATATTTTCCAGAGAAACCTGGTATTAGACCCATGTGTCAATTTACTGAAAGATGTTTCTATAACCATGAAAATAGTTACACTGAAGTTTACGGAGATATTGTCTGAGATCGAAGAAGTTTAATGAGCCTCATCCCGTGACTTAACAAAAGACATCACAAAATTTAGGTACTAAACTAGGCTCATCATTAGAAACAGGGAAACTTGAAAAGTCATACTTGCATAATATCCTTTAGGCTGACATATTCATTATTGCCTTGTAATATATGAATGCATCCTCTGTACTCAATCCTGCAAGTTAAACTTTAATTTAGGAAGCAAGTGTAGAAAGTAAAAACAAATTAAAATTTAAAAATATTTACCATAGCGCCAAAAAGAGAAATTAATTACTTAGATATAAATCTCATGAACTAGATACAAACTCTGTGTGCATAAAACTACAAAATTGATGAAATAATCAAAGATGATCTAAAACATGGAGCAATAATATGTATTCATGCATTCATGCTAGAAGACTCACTATTGTTAAGACACAATTCTCTCCAACTTGACGTTAATCATCACAAGGGCCTAGTTAAATTGGATGTTGAAACTGATACCTGGTCATTTTGAAACTTTCCTGTTGCTGAGCCATTAGGCAGAAAAAGGCATCATACTATTTATGAGGCTTCCCTGTTGGCTCAGTGGTAAAGAGTCTGCCTGCCAATGCAGGAGACACAGATTTGATCCCTAGGTCAGGAAGATTCCCCTGGAGATGACAATGGCAACTCACTTCAAAATTCTTGCCTGGAATATTCATGGACAGAGGAGGCTGGTGGGCTGCAGTCCATGGATGACAAAGGGCTGGACATGACTGATCGACTGAGCGGCATTGATACTATTCACTAATTATTGAGTTGCTTACACACAATAAGAGGGCTTGACATGTAATTTGAGAGACTTACTGGGATGCCTATTACCAATTTTATAACTGGTAATTACCAGTTATAGGTAATTGCCTATTACCTAGTAATAGGTAGCTGCCTATTACCAGTTCTGTTACCATTTAATAAATGATAAATGTCAGTGAAGGCTTAGAGCAACACAAGTGAGACAGAATCCTTAGGAATTTAGACCTTTCAGGAACATTCTCTCTCCTCCAAACCCATCTAAAATATCCCATAGCATTTTGGGCAAAAAGTAAAATTTTTAGCCAAGTCTCTAACATTTTCCATGTTCTATGCCAAGTTTATTATATGCCTCTCTTCTCCTTGTTTACTTTACATCAACAAATTAACCTTCTTTCCATCCTCAAAGTTGCCAAAACCATTGCTGCTCCTTTTGTACATGTTCTCTACTGGCATTCTCTCAGATTCCTAACCTAACTAAACTTTTGATTACTATAGAAATATTATATTAAACTATTTATTCTCTATGAAGAGTATCCTAACTCTTGAAGTCTTTAAAAAGTCTTTTTTTATAGTAGCCTGTACTTATTTTCCTCTTATTGATAATTATAATTAGCATAACTATGATATTATAATTATAAATTATTAGTGATATGGCAAATAATTATTTGCCATAATACTAGTGTGACAGGTCTTCATACTTTTGTTCATACTCATTCATGCTTTTATTCCTTCATTAAATTAAGAATTATTTATTGACCGCTTCCTGTACTAATTAATTATGACATAGATATACATATAATCTTGACCCCCAATTCTTTCAATCCAACTCCTTAAATAATCTTAGAATTCATGTTTTTTCAGCACTCCTTTTCATGGTGATTCCTAGACCATGTCTTTATTAATAGCATCAATGTCTTCATAAATTAATCTTTTAAGTGTTCCACATTTTGATGACCAACTCCTATTTCCAGCTAGTCCTTCTAGCATACAAACTCTAAAAGCCCATAATTCTTTTGTATCTACTATGCTTTTACCCTACTTTTATCGTGTACATTCTTACTTTCCTCTTTAACCCATTTAAATTCCATGACCAGTCATGATAGTCACTCCTCTGCAATACTCCAAACTCTCATTCTTCACTAGAAACTTAAATTGAATTATGTCTTTTAATCGACATGGCATATGTAGTTAAGTATGTCTAGAGAAAAGTACATAACCAGAATGACTGATCTCTTGAAAAGCATGACCCTAAACCCCAGGGAGGCCCTAACTGCTTCATTTTCTAAGTTCTGTATATCCTTTATCTCCCAGATGGATACTTCATGCCTAATCTCTACTCATAACTTTATCATAAACTCTTCCATTTCATTCTCCACTGACAGTCTCATCTACTATTAATTTTTTATGGTCTGAGCCATCAGGAAGTTCCCTCTACTATTAATACTCTTCTGACAAAGGAGAACTTGCACAGATTCCCCTATCTTTTCTAGCTAACAACCAGAATCTTAGTCTATGGGGATTCCCAGGTGACACTTGTGGTAAAGAACCCACTTGCCAATGAAAGAGATGTAAAAGACTCAGGTTCCATCCCTGGTTTGGGAAGATCCCCTGGAGAAGAAATTGACAACCCACACCAGTATTCTTGCCTGGGAAATCCCATGGACAGAGGAGCCTGGCAGGCTACAGTCCAGGGATCTCAAAGAGTGGGACACAACTAAGCACACGTTTGCACACAGCAGGCCCACATCTTAGCCTGTATACTTTACATCTTCTCCTCTGATCAGAGGTACATTCTCCTTCCTGCTGTCTAAGACCAACATCTCAATTTATGTACAAGATTTCATCCTCTGTCAAATATCAAAGAATATTGTTTTAGAAGTTCTATCTTCTGAAATGTATGCCATTTTCTTCTCCAATGGATCTTTTCTAGCAGCATATAAATATGCCACTACTGACATATTTCTTTCTTCCTCTTTCTTGTAAAGTTGTTGAATTGATTTATTTGATGGCCCTTCTCCCATTTGCTCATATATGCATTCCATATCCATTCTAATGACCAAGTTTTATGTGTCAACTTGACTATGTTGCAGCCTCTGATTATTCAAACACTAATTTAGGTGTTGCTGTAGAGGTATTTTGTAGATATGATCAATGTTGACTAGATAAAGGAGATTCTGCTAGGTAATCAGGGTGAGATTAATTCAATCAGTTGATATATCTTAAGAGCATAGCTGAGAATTCCCAGTAAAAGAAGAAATTTCTGCCATGGATTGCAGTTCAGGTCTTGTAGGAAAGATCCTGCCTGATCTTCCTAAGAGCCTACCCTATGAATTTAAGATTTGCTTACTAAACCCTCTTAATTGCCTATGGAAACTCCTTGCAATAAATCCCTTACTGTATATTTCCTACTGATTCTATCTGTCATGCTGCACGATGACTGCTATGCCCACTATTCTAACACAACTACTTTGAGAAAGTGGATTATGAGTTCAATGTCATAAACTTCAACAGTCCCTTTCAGTTCTCATCTTGATTGTTCTATTAGTCTTATTTGTCATAGTCAATCTTATTCTTTGATACAATTTATTCCTTCAGTCTTTGCAGACTCTCCTTCATTTGCTTGCTCAGATCAATAGTGCTGATTTTTTTTTTAAATTTTAGCCATTCCAACAAGGATGGAATGACATCTTGTTGTGGTTTGAATCGTATTTTCCAAGGGCAAATGATTTTTAACATCTTTTAATATTTTTTACCATCTGTATATATTTGTTAAAATATATTTTCATGTATTTCCCTGTTTTATAAATGCATTTTTTTTCTTTTTTTGCTTTTGAGTTTTAAGACTTCCTGGTGTACTCTGGACACTAGGACTTTTTCAGCTCTGCTGTTTGCAAATATTTTTCCAAGTCTGAATGGGTATTGAATTTTATCAAGTGCTTTAGACTAATAAGATCGTGTGATCTTTCTTCTTTAGTATTACACTGATTGATTTTAAAATAAAGTCAGCATTGTATATCTGGAATAAACCCTACTAGGTCATGGTATAAAATTTTTTTATACATTACTGAGTTTTCTTTGCTAATATTTGTTAAGGATTTTTATAGCTATATTCATGAGCTACATGGTCTGTTTTCTTTCCACCATTCAGCATGTTCTTTTTTTAATGTATAACAGCCAAGGTTGTAGCTTGTATTTAGTGGAAGAAATAAGGCAAAGTACATCTACTGTCTTCTCCTACAGACAGAATTTCTGTTATAACATTTTGAATTTTTAAAAAGTGTAGCAATTTATCTTTGATTTATGGAAGTAAATATCAAAGCTATAAAAATATTCCCGTTATCTTTTATTCACTATCTCATTTACTCCAACCAATATGTTCTGAAAGATATTGCTATTACTATTTTGCATATTAAGAAAATGATGCTTATAAAGATAGCTCCACATCAAGTCAGTAGTAACTACAGGAGACAAAATTTAAAGCTAGATTAATTATCCTCTAAACCTGTTTTCCTTTTAAGCACAGCATCATACTACTTTTCTTATTTAAATTATGACTACATTTTAATTGTGGCTCTTATATTTTAATCATCAAGTTACCAAAAAGGATCAGTTTTTTTTCCTAATATACATGAGAAGTTAATATATGTAAATGCAGACATTCTATAAAAAAATCACTTCAGGAACAAAAAATTTTAATACAAATATTAGTGTAATATAGTTGTCTTAGGGTCCTGTTAACTAGTAACATTAAGCTTATCTTGTTCTCCTAGAAATATATATATAATGCATTTGAATGCAAATGAGGTGATAGGATCTAGCATAAAGCAAGCTTTAATTAGTGAATAAAGGTTACAATAAAGCTGTACTCTATTTTTACAAAATTCATTTATATTCTAACTAAAACATCATAACCTCCAATCATGATATGTATTCTAATAATAAAATTTCATCTTTCAAAATGCAGTACTTTTCAATTACTCATGTAATTATGTTTACTAAAAATGTCAATGACCTCTACTGTCAATAAATTTTTCCAAATTCTTTTGGGTGATGAGGGTTATCATTTTCATTTTATAGGTTAAAGCTATTTTTCAGTGTAAACAAAAATAATATAAGCCACTAGAATAAAAGTCCTTAACAATAAACTGTTAAAAAATTGTTAGTTTTTCTTCCTCATATTTCTGCTTATCCTACAAAGTCAGTAACTTTGGTAATTTATGGGCTTCCCAGGTGCCACAGCAGTAAAGAATCAGCCTGTAATGCAGGAGACACAGGAGACATGGGTTCAGTCTCTGGGTGGGGAAGATCCCCTGGAGGAGGACATGGCAACCCACGCCAGTATTCTTGCCTGGAGAATCCCATGGATAGAGGAGCCTGGTGGGTTACAGTCCCTGGGGTTCCAAAGACTGGGACACGATTGAGGGACTGAGCTTGCAATAGCATTCTCTCACATATTCTTAAGAGATCACACTTGGATCTTAGATTTTCATTTTACTTTATTACTCCACATTCTTTTCCTTTACTACACATATTTAGTATTTTATGAGGTAGTTATCTTAACAAGAGGACATATAAAGAATAATATATATGTCTCAAATCCATGCCATTATACACTCTCTTAAGCTAAAACCTGGTCATCCTAATTTACAATTCAAATATGATATTAAATATGGCATATAAAAGAGCTGTTTTTAGAAAAGTAAAGATAAATCTTATCTGACCATAATCTTATTAATTGCTTGATGATAATTAAATTTGTTCAATAATAGCTTAATATACTTCCATTCAGTCACAACGTTCACTAATTGGAGTCAAAAATAATGCTAGTTACTGGGACATAATTAGTACTAACACCAATTTCCATGTCTAAACCTACAGAAAAATTTTAATCAAAGATCTAAGTATATCTCAAAGTAATGTATTTTAAATTATTATTTAAAAGTGCAAGTATGAGGGAATTCCTTGGTGGTCCAGTGGTTAAGACTAGGCACTTCCATTTCAGGGGGCACAGTTTCAATCCCTGGTTGGGGAACTAAGATCCCATATACCACAGGGCAGGGCCAGAGAAGATTTTTTTTTAAAGTACAAGTGTAAATATATATTAAATACAGCTAGAGATTTTGGTTGGCTTATTTGTCTTTCAGCTCAGTTCAGTTCAGTTGCTCAGTCATGTCCAACTCTTTGCGACCCCATGAGTCACAGCACGCCAGGCCTCCCTGTCCATCACAAACTCCTGGAGTTTACCCAAACTCATGTTCATTGAGTCGGTGATGCCACCATCCAACCATCTCATCCTCGGTTGTCGCCTTCTCCTCCTGCCCACAAGCCCTCCCAGCATCAGGGTCTTCTCCAATGAGTCAACTCTTTGCATGAGGTGGCCAAAGTATTGGAGTTTCAGCTTCAGCATCAGTCCTTCCAATGAACACCAGGACTGATCACCTTTAGGATGGACTGGTTCGATCTCCTTGCAGTTGAAGGAACTCTCAAGAGTTTTCTCCAACACCACAGTTCAAAAGCATCAATTTTTCGGTATTCAGTTTTCTTCACAGTCCAACTCTCACATCCATACATGACCACTGGAAAAACCATAACCTTGACTAGACAGACCTTTGTTGGCAAAGTAGTGTCTCTGCTTTATAATATGCTGTCTAGGTTGTTCATAACTTTCCTTCCAAGGAGTAAGTGTCTTTTAATTTCATGGCTGCAATCACCATCTGCAGTGATTTTGGTGCCACAAAAAATAAAGTCTGACACTGTTTCCCCATCTATTTCCCATGAAGTGACGGGTCTTCACCAAGACTTAAAAAATTAGTCTTGCCATTATTTCTCTTTTCACCTCAGAACTGTCTCTCAGAGCTTGAAATCTTTTTATAGACATGGTTTCTCTCTGTGACAGGAAAAATGACAACCAGAACCCCACTAATTAAACACTTTCTTAGCAACTCTTCACTCTGCCCAATCCTTATCCTCCTGGCAGAAGAGATCATTTCTCTACTAATGTCCTTACTTCAGTCTTGGGTGTCAGCTGCACGTTTCTAACCAATGATTCAGAGAAATGTCATACAATAGTTGGCAGCGAGGCTGTTGTCATGCACCACTCCCTCCCAGGGCCAGTCAGCATTTTGGAATCACCAATGGGTACATTAGGCAAGAGCAGTTGACAATTTTTTTTTTTTTTTGTAATCACAGGGAGGGGAACCAGAAGTTCTGTGCTGTACAGAAGAGAGATTCTGGGAAGATAATAACTTTCTACTTTATTTGCCATCATAAAAATGTATTTGCATACACATTTTGTTGCTACTCAGTTGCTCAGTGGTGTCCAGTTCTCTGCAACCTTATGGACTGCAGCACACCAGGCTTTCCTGTCCTTCCCCATCTCCCGGAGCTTTCTCAAACTCATGTCCATTGAGTTGGTGATGCTATCCAACCATCTTATCCTCTGTCGCCCCCTTCTCCCCTGGCCTGCAATATTTTTCAGCCTCAGACAGTGAAAAGTGAAAGTGAAAGTCACTCAGTTATGTCCGATTCTTTGTGACCCCATGGACTATACAGTCCATATACAGTATGGAATTCTTCACGCCAGAATACTGGAGTGGGTAGCCTTTCCCTTCTCCAGGGGATCTTCCCAACCCAGGGATTGAACCCAGGTCTCCTGCATTGCAGGCGGATTCTTTACTAGCTGAGCCACAAGGGAAACCCAAGAGTACTGGAGTGGGGAGCCTATCCCTTCTCCAGCAGATCTTCCTGACCCAGGAATTGAACCAGAGTCTCCTGCATTGCTGGTGGATTCTTTACCAGCTGAGTTATCCGGGCATCCCCAGCATCAGAGTCTTTTCTGATGAGTTGACTCTTCACATCAGGTGGACAAAATATTGGAGCTTCAGCTCCAGCATCAGCCCTTCCAATGAATATTCAGGGTTGATTTCATTTTGGATTGACTGATTTGATCTCCTTGCAGTCCAAGGGATTCTCAAGAGTCTTCTCCAGCACCACATTTCAAAAGAATACACATTGCTCTATTACAAAACCCAACATTACTCCACTATACTGTTCTTATCTCATGTAACTATTAGAATTACAATACAAATACTCTTACCATCTGCTACAAAAGGAAATTTCCAGGTGTAAAGTCTTATTCACCTACTGCTTCCAGCTCCAAGTGCTGTATATTCTTCCCAGATCACCAGTGCATTGGTCACCATGTGGGTCTCTGTTATCTGGAAGTCCATGGCAAGATTATTTCTAATTTCCTGACTCACTTGAGCTGTATTGGAAAGTCCACATGACATTTGACTATCTGATTCCTAATCAAACCTGGGAGTGCTGGAGGCAGGGCCAATGAGGTCTCTTTACAAAGACATGAAGGGTCAACTGAAGATCCAACCTATACTGAAATCTATCTTTTCATCCAGAGGCAAAGAAGACTGCATAAGAAAACTAACATACTCCTACCCTTCACTTTTTTCTATCAAGTGCCCTTTACCATCTGAGCCACCCATGAAGCTCAAGATTACTGGAGTGAGTAGCTTATCTCTTCTCCAGGGGATCTCCCCAACCCAGCAATTGAACCGGAGTCTCTTGCATTGCAGGCAGATTCTTTACCAGCTGAGCTTCCAGGGAGGGCCAAGAGTCCTAAAGACAAATAATACACAGCATGCATCCTGAGCTCAAAAATAAAGTGAATTATACACTTACAAACTTTTAAGTTATCATCCTAATAATTGTAAACTTGCATGCCAGGACCAAAATGCCCTTGCTATATTTTATTCAACATTCATTTATTTAATTGCATTCCTGTTAGCATATTCAAGACACTATTTGTTGACAATGATATTCTACTCTAGTTAACCTGATTAAAAAAAGAAATGCATATTACAAAATTGTGAAATTCAGAGATGGGTGTAGTTTCAGGATTGGCTGGCTCATGAATCAAGCACAATGGCCATGAGGTCTTCTGCCTTTTCTTGCTGTTACTTGGCTTTGTTTTCCTGTAGATGCTTACCAGCCAGGCAAGACAACTGACAACAACACCAGAATGACGTTATTCCCAGTTCAGCTCTCCCCAAGAGGGAAAATTACTCTCTCCTAGTAGACATATTTCAATATTAGGGAAGTTTCTGATTGGCCTTGCTGTCAACAAATGCCTGAGTTCAACCACTGTAGGCTATACAAAGCATGATTCACTATTCCTGGTTCATATACACACAATACTACAAAATACAGAATAGTGAGATTGACAGACCCAATACAGCCATTTGGGATGGAAAAGGGGCTCATATACAGTAGCAAAATAGGATATTGGGGAAATAAAAGCCATATATTGAAAGAAAGGTCTAACAGCATTCATGGAAATAAATGTTACGACAGAGGCATAATCCTGAATCTTTATAAAGTCATAACTAATACAGTACATAAATTAATCTTTAAGATTATAAGTTTGCCAGAAAAAAAGAAGGGAGGTGGGGAGAAAGAGATTTAATTCCCAGGGAAAATGTATATAAAAAAGTATAAAATAATGAATGAATATGGTATACACAGAGTATATGAAATAGCTTTATGAAGTAGTGTAGGATGAGAGAGGATGTAATGGCAACAGTTTTAAGATTGGAGAGATCTTCAAAGCACCATAATTTAAGAATTTGAGGTTTCAGGTTAAATAATACATGATTTTGACTGCTACCTAGGTACTTACATTTTACTTGATATATATTGAAGATACTCTGCTAGATAAGTATGGTATGTTCTAAATGCTATATTGAGATGTGTGAAACAATATTGCTGACTTATAGTTGAATATATTGAGCTCCAAAAAGCATCTCACATTTATAATCACAGAAAATAAAAATTATAGGAAGTTACCCCTGGTGTGGCTTCATTATTTCATTAGAAACACCTTCTGTGAGATGACCAATATTGTATCAACAGTACCTCTGGAAGAAAATAGCTTAAGATTCTGCACATGGAAATAAACTTTATTCTTCAACCTATTGAATTTCTTTTCCTTGAGTTTCCTTTGTATTTCCTATTTAACTTTGGGTAGCTGAGCCTGGTTTCACACAGTTAATTTTAAGTCATATGATGAAGACATGACCCTCTGATCAGAAATAGAACTTAATAAAGATGTGTGGGAAAAATTAAATTATAAGGTTGACTGAGCTCATGTTGTTGAAAGCCTTTTGTTAATGGAATTCAGACATATTTGTTTGGTTGTTTGCTTAGATAGGTCTTTTCTTGGTAAAATTATAAGGTACTTAGCATAAGTATTTGTCCTCAGCAAGAGTACAGAAGGGATATTCTATTAAAAAGCAGAAACATTATATACATATTTAATTGTTATTTTCTGAAATTTGAGTATGTTTATTAGTATTTTATCCTAGAATATTTTTAAAAAAGGAAGTTTCAAGAAAGTGGAGACATGTAAAAAAAATTCAATAAAATCAATTACACATCTTCTAATTGACATTTAGTCTTTGAAGTTAGACAAATCTTCTTTAACTCTGTATTTCTAGACAGTCTACTGTGCTATACTAGCAAAATGCTTTACCTCTATAACATCAAGCTCTTCATATATAAACTATAGAAATAGAAACTCTCTTGAAGTCCGTATAAAAACAAAATGAAATAACTCATATATTGGATCAACATTATTTTTCATTTGGTTTTAAAAGAAACAAAGATAAATATCTCTCATAAAACACTCTTGTTTTTGTCATAATATATAGTATCTTTCAAGCAATATTCATAGTTAAATTATTAATTAAAAGTAAAATCTAGAATGCTTAACTAGTTAGTAAATGTATTTGTATTAGAAAGATAAAAAAGAATAAGACCATTGCTTGTGTTGAATTAACATTGAATCCAATTGAAAAGAACTGGCACAAAATGAAATGATAGGATGTAGAAAAACGCTATGGTGACCCTCTGTGACTCAGAGGGTAACGAATTTGCCTGCAGTGTAGGAGACCGTGGTTTGATCCCGGGTTTGGGAAAACGTCCTGGTGAAGGGAATGGCAACCCACTTCAGTATTCTTACCAGGAGAATCCCATGGACAGAGGAACCTGGCAGGCTACAGGCAGGCAAGACTGAGCTATTAACACTTTTCACCTGGCGACAATAAAAATTCTCACATCATTAAAAGCGGAATTTTATGATGGTTAGTGTTACAAGATTTTAGAAATGTGCTTTGATTGTTAGAGTAATATAGAGTTATGTCATAAAGGAAACAAATCTATAAAATAGGCATTTGAGTATTTAAAATGTTTATTTGGGTTTGTTAATATTTTAAAAATTTAAAATGTCATTACTGATATTGTTTTGTATAATTTGAATCATCATTAAAAATGATACTTTACCTAATATTTGATAACATTAAAAATCTGACAGTGATATAAGCATCAAGCTTTAAGTACTTTGAATTATCTTACTTAATCTTCATAAGTACCCTTGAATATGGGTTGCATTATTATCCCTGTTTCTCAAAAAAGGGAATTGAGGACAGAAAGTTTAAGTTATATAAATAAACAAGGTCTCAGAGCTAAGAAACAGAGAAGATACCTATCAATACTATCAGGTGGAAGATGTATCATGAGTAGTGAGTCATTTGTATATTTAATTATGTGGATAAGATTGTATCTGTACTATTTATACTCTTTCTTCCATGGAGTTACAAATACTGGTCCACAGACGAATAGGAAAGAATTACTGAAGAAAACTGGTGTGAGGTCATTGTCCTCTATCATCACAAAACACTTCCAGCAACTTCCTTTGAAAGAGAGACTTTGTCTTTATTTGTCAATACTTGTCAATATTCCAGCAGCTAACATAATGCCTGGCTTCCAGGTTTGCAATATGGTTGTTGTTCAAATGAAGAGCTTTCTTCCAGGAGCTATTCTAAGGAGACATTAAGGGATAAGCACGTTAGCATTCATTGATTACCTAATTGATGTACATGCCAGAAAACACACACACGCATCCATACACACACACACACACACACACACACACACACACACACGATGACTGGATAAAATGCTGCTTTGAGTAAAGACCAAAACAACAAAAATTCAAGTTGCTTATGTAAAAATTTAAATGTAATCTTCAATATACTAGCTAGAAAAAAATACTAAGTCTATTTTTTCATGATGTCTGGAAGATTTGAGAGCTGGAGAGCTTCATCTCTCTGTCAAGATTTATTTATTTTTTCATTATAAAGACTATTTAGATTATATGTAGACACAATTTAGGGGAAAAATTAGAGACAAGTTAGTGCAGGGTGCCTATTTTGATTCTGTGGAATGTGTTTCCTGGCTTGATTCTTTACTTGAAAGTACTTGTAAAATTTAAAGAAAATATTAATAACTTAAAATTGTTGCATATAGTCCATTCTTAATTTTGACTCTGATCTATCTATATACCTATCTATAGTTTTAAGATATAAAGCATTTTTACCCTAAAATGTTGTTGATATCTTGATACAGTTTTTAAAAGAGATTACAAGTTTATTTGTCTCCAGCCTCACATTTTTCAAATATATTTTGAAAGAAATGTAAGGGAATCATTTTTCCCATATGTCATTGCCTTAAAGGTTTATGATTAAATACTCAGTCAGCACCATTCCTTTATTGAAGGCTTTCAGATAAGTTAAAAGGAAAAACATAAATAAATCCTTTAAGGGACTAAAAAATCAATGCTACCATCCGGAATGGTGACTCATTCTGGTAATTACCAGTAAAATGTCTTATTGCTAGGCTGCAGTGCTTCAACTTTCTATTAAGCATTACTTTGGAAAGATTCGGTCACATCCATGAAAAACAACTCTGAAATCATGCAATTACAGAAAAGCTTGAAGCACAGCATCAATGCACTTGAAAACAAAGGATTTTTCTACTCGGCAGCACGCTTTTGCTTATGATAGAAACATATCTTGTAAATTGCAGTCTCTGTCCATTGAGATTCAAGAGGCTAACACAAGTCTTAAATTCTCTCCTTCTATTGCATATGGATGTATGTACCTCTGAATGTGATTAATTATAGTGTGTACAATGCTAGGTATTAAAAAAAAAAAGCCTCAAGTCACTTAAGAACAGGTTCTTGCAGCCTCATTTCTAGATACTCATATCTTACATTCCATTCTCTGTTCAACAGTGACCCCCAAATGATAAGAGGAAAGGAAACATGTCTGTCATACTTTATAATGTTTATGCCCTGTATTGCTTGGCAATATGAACAGTCAATAAACATTTGATTAATCAAATGAATTTTGGGGAGTAACTACAAATTTGCAAACTCTGTTTTTCCTGAAGCAGGACTGAGTGAAAATTTTAATATGAAGCTTATTACCACAGAGGCATGGCCAATCAAAAAGAATGTTGGCCCATTTAGAAACACAGAGTCCAACATGGCAACCCCATCCATGTCTGCTCTCAGACAGTTTCCTTTACTATTTTTGCATGTTATCTTTACTCCATTTTTTTTTTGTCTATCCTACATTTGTATCTTTTATCTAAGCTTAGATCAATCTGAGCATTTTACTAATATTCCTGTCCTTTGAGATGCTACTTAATTTTGTTTGTATAGCATTTTCAATTCACTCATTTTTATTGAGGTGTAACTGACATGTGATAAGCTGCACACATTTAATGTGTAAAACTAGATATGTTTGGACACACACATATATACACCAAGAGACCATCACCATAAACAAGACTTTTTACTTTTGGAGATTCCAATTTCTAATGTGTTTTTTTTAATGAATTATGCTTTTGTTATATCTAAAAAGTTCTTTTCTAAACCAAGAAATAAAATATGTATAAAAGACTATATTGCAGCAAAATTTTGAAAGTTATCATTGTAGTCTTCATTAAGGAAAGCCTTAAGAAGAACTGAATGATCTTTAATAGTCATTTCTAGGATACTTAATATATACATGAGAGTAAAACATGAAAGGGTTTCCCTGGTGTCTCAGCAGTAAAGAATCCCACTGCCAGTGCAAGAGATGCCTGTTTGTTCCCTGGGTCAGGAAGAGCCCCTGGGAAGGGAAATGATGACACTTCAGTGCTCTTGCCTTGGAAATCCTACGCACAGAGGAGCCTGGTGGGCTACAGTCCATGGGGTCAAAAAGAGTCAGACACGACTTAGCAACAAGAACAAAAACTTAGAGTATGGAGATTCATGTGTAGGATAATACTAGAGAATGAGTCCACACTTGAAACTTAAAAATAATATTCCAATGGACAGAAGTTATTTAGATGCTTTTTCTTTTAAAGTTCACATCTTTCTAAAATATAATTTTCAAAATCAATTACTATTTAGATTATACTTATTTGGGCTTCCATGGTAGTTCGGCTGGTAAAGAATCCACCTGCAAGGCAGGGGACCCTTGTTCGATTGCTGGGTTTCGAAGATCGACTGGAGAATGGATAGGCTACCCACTCCAGTATTCTGGCCTCGAGAATTCCATATTTATTTAGAAATGAATAAAGTTGTACAGAGTTACTGTTTGACAAAAAAGATCAATACCAAATGACTAGACAGATATTTAGAATTAGAATTTTGAATGTTTCCCTCTATGTAGGAGAGATGGTTAATATACATTTGTCATGTAGCATTCTCTCTGAAGACATTGTAAGTGAAATTCAAAAGATTATCTACTTCTTTTTCAACTACAAAGATTTATTCCTAGTGGTAAGCATATAAAAATGCTTGCATCTGCGTTTTTAAACATCTACACGTGGAAACAAAGGCTATGAAAATTTATCCTTACAAAAAATTTAAAAAAGAAAAAACTTTTCCAAGAAAAAAACACATTAGTATTCTATATTAATCTTATTGTCAAGTTATACACTGTTAAGGAGAGCTTATTTTTACATTTTGCATTTCCATTAAGGGAGATTTAAAGATTTGCAGATCACTCTTGTTAACCTGAATTGATACATGAAGTAAAGACTCTGCCAGTGATTCAGTCAGGAAGAAATTTAATACAGAGAGTATGGAGCTGATCAAAAATGTTGAAAATTGACAAGTCACATTTTAGTCCATGTACCTGATAATAATTCCCAGATCTACAAGGAGCTATCTTTGAGATCTTATACCAGTGTCACCTCTGAACACTAACAGGCTAGAGAAGGTACAATCTTGACCTTCATGAATTATATGCAGTGGCTATCCCGATACTGCTGCTGATGCTAATTCGCTTCAGTTGTGTCAGACTCTGTGTGACCCCATAGACGGCAGCCCACCAGGCTCCCCCATCCCTGGGATTCTCCAGGCAAGAACACTGGAGTAGGTTGCCATTTCCTTCTCCAATGAAAGAAAGTGAAAAGTGAAAGTGAAGTCGCTCAGTCGTGTCTGACTCTTAGCAACCCCATGGACTGCAGCCTACCAGGCTCCTCTGTCCATGAGATTTTCCAGGCAAGAGTACTGGAGTGGAGTGCCATTGCCTTCTCATACATACATAAAAAGAGATGCTCAAAAACCAGGGATATATAAATCAAAATGATTTGAGATATTAAAATACTATCTCCTACATCTAACATTGACACAGTTTGATAATATGTGCATGCTAAGTCACTTCAGTTGTGTCCAACTCTTTGCGACCCTATGGATGGAGCCCACCAGGCTCCTCTGTCCATGGGATTCTCCAGGCAAGAGTACTGGAGTGGGGTGCCATTGCCTTCTCCAGGCTATCTCTATTCTATAGTCAATGTCTTAGCAAATCCAGGAGATGAACCTCAACCAAAACGAAACTGCTGATAGGTCATGGTAGACCATGACCCCTGGCAACATTTCCAGGATGATCATCTCCTGTTTTCAGTTCTGCCTCTGAATCTCTATTGTTATTGTTCAGTCACTAAATTGTGTTTGACTATTTATGATCCCATGAACTGCAGCACACTAGGCTTCCCTGTCCTTCACTATCTCCCAGAGTTTGCTCAAATTCATGTCCACTAAGTCAGTGATGTCATCCAACCATCTCATCTTCTGTCTCCCCACCCATCTCCTCTTCCCCCAATCTTCTGCAGGATCAGGGTCTTTTCCAATGAGTTAGCTCTTCATATCAGATGACCAAGGATGGGGAACTTCAACTCCATCATCAGTCCTGCCAGTTAATATCAAGGGTTGATTTTCTTTAGGATTGACTAGTTTGATTCTCTTGCTATCCAAGGGATTCCCAACAGTCTTCTCACCCACCACAATTCAGAAGTGTCAATTCTTTGGTGCTCAGCCTCCTTTAAGGTCCAACTCTCATATCCATACATAACTACTACACAACTACTGGAACACCATAGCTTTGACGATATGGACCTTTGTCAGCAAAGTGATATCTCTGCTTCTTAATACTCTCTCTAGGTTTGTCATAGTTTTGCTTCCAAGAAGAAAGTGTTTTTTTGTTTGTTTTTTAATTTCATGGCTGCAGTCATCATCCACAGTGATTTTGGAGCCCAAGAAAATAAAATCTATCATTGTTTCCACTTCTTTCCCATCTATTTGCCATGAAGTGATGGGACAAGTTGTCATTATTTTTATTTTTTGAATGTTGGGTTTTAAACCAACTTTCACTCTGCTCTTTCACCCTCATCAAGAGGCTTTTTAGTTCCTCTTTGGTGTCTGCCATTGAAGTGGTATCTGAATCCTTGTAAATGCATCCAATTGGTGAATAGTAATTTACATCTAAAACATCTAAAACCTTACCAGTAAGGAAGTTGATAAAACATAGTTTGTATTTTGTAAAATATGGAGACTGAGTAAATAAACTCCAGTATGTCTCACATAATATATACAAAATGATGAGTTGTCCTTTGAGAGATTGAGATGTTCTTTACAATTTAGGACATCCTTTACAATATAGAATAATTTTTTTAAGATTTTTATTTTTATTTATCTGTTTTTACTTTTTCAATGTTATTTTTTGGCTGTGCGGGTTTCTGTTGCTCCACGTGAGTTTTCTGTATCGTGGTGAGCAGGGGCTGCTCTTCGTTGTGGTGGCCTCTCTTGTTGAGGCTCACAGGCCCTAGGCACATGGACTCGGTAGTTGCGACTCGAGGATTTAGTTGCTCCATGTCAGTGAGATCTTCTTGGACCAGGGATCAAACTCCTGTCCCCTGCATTGCAAGGTGGATTCCGAACCACTGGACCCCCAGGGAAGCCCTAAAGTGGTTTTTGATTGGTTGAATTTCTTGATAGCTATTGTTAAGTAATTCAAGTAAGCAAATAGTGGTACTGAATTTAAAGTGTATGGGTCATTCTCATTTAAAGATTGAAAGCTGGATGCAGTGTTTTGCTTTTATTATTATAAATACTTTATCTAATCATTTTAGTTTAGAACCCACCGTCAGTCACAGTGCCTGGGAAATCTGAGTTCTAATTGTAATATAGACAAAAGATCCTACAATGACTCTGAATGCAAAGCCACTTCTAGCAAACTTTATTGTATATTTTATTATTTGCTACTGCTACTATAGCAAATCAAACAGAGCTTTCGAGATATTTAAAGAAGAAGGTGTTTTTGTCCCTCTGAAATACTGTTATTCACAAGTTGCCAGGCCACGATTTAGACAGTTCTACTGAACAACAAAAAAAGCTAACATTTCCCTGGCGACTCCATTCACGTGACAGTTACCAGATTTTTCTTGCTTTTAAGGTGACATTTAAGTAACTGAAAGTTTTCACTCTAGAGTCAGACAGGGCTTATGTGATCTGAAGTGGATTTGAGCATATACATCAATAAAACTTACATAAACCAAATTGATTACAAACATTCATTCTGCATTGTGGATATGAGTGGGTTTGTCTAATAACCATATTCATCATACTCTATAAAATATAAACATTTTTAACAATAATGCTTCAACTATGATGTTTTAATGATAAATTTGTTGTACAAATAGACACACACATTTACATGTAAGCACAGAATACTCAAAAAGCAGTGCTTTGCTGTCAGCTTTGAACCTAGCGTTCATTTGTTTTGATTCTTTCAGATTTGTTCCATATTTAAAGAAGTATTTCAATAAGTAATCCACATTGACATCATTTGATCTAGAAATGTAATGTAAAATGATTTTTTTTTAAATAAGGAAGAATTTTTCTCTCGCATATCCTGATATTGTATTAAAGTACTCCCTATTCCCAAAATAAACGAGCTCTCCATAGTATAAAAGAACATCAGGGCTGATTTCATTACTGGAGGAACTGAAACCTCCACAGGTGGGATTAAAAAAGCCAGCTGATTTTTTTTTCATGCATTTTCACATTTTTAAGTGAACAGACAGTGTTCCTGCCAAATAGAATCCTGCTAAAGGCCAGAAACAGGACAATAAGGGAAAGGCAAAGCTGTATGTGGTTGTAAAGCTGAGAGTTAAAGAGCTATTTGGCAACTGGTGATACACTATAAAGCAGAAAGAGAACTTTGGAGATTTGCTAGCTCTCTATTGATTAAGATGTCCTGATGTTGCCTTCAAAATATTTGAAGCCAGGGGTAATTTGGTTATAACTTTAGGTATAATACAGCCCAGACCCAGCTCAGAGAGAGAGACGATTGCCTCTGATCCCTCTGGTAGCATCCTTGCAGAGGGTAAAAATTATTTACTTCAAACTCTCCTCTGCCTTTATAACCCACGTCTAAAAATCTCATTCTAAAACTGCGAAACATAAAAAGAAGCAGGAAAATATGACTCATTGTCAAGAGACTCAGAAGCGGCAGGAACAGTTACACACCTCACACATTGGAATTAGTAGAAACTGGATTCAAATAACTATGAAAAACAAACACAGGATACATCTTTCCCCCCCGGGCACGCTGCGTGTTTAGTTGCTCAGTCATGTCTGACTCTTTGAGACCCTGTGGACTGTAGCCCACCAGGCTCCTCTGCCCACGGGATTTTTCAGGCACAAACACTGGAGTAGGTTGTCATTTCTGCCTCCATCTTTTCTGCACTGTTACTTCTAAACCCTCTGTGCTTTTACCTTTACAGAGTGCATGCTTCTTTTAATGTTTGCAAAGTTGTTTACTGTTTGCCAGGATATGCTATAGATTAAAGATGCATATCATAAGCTTGTTTAGAGCAACCACTAGCATTAATACAAAGAAAGATATCTAAAATGTCAATGCCAGGAATAACATGTAATAGTGAAAATAAATACTCAAGGAACCCAAAACAAAGCAAGAATGGAAAAGAAATAAAAGACAGGCAGGAGAAAATATAACATCAAGAACAAAATGTTTGACATTAATCTAAACCTATAAATATTTATATTCAGTCTGAAAAATGTTTAAAAATCCAAAATGACAAGACTTGATAAAAGAGAAAGTCTAACCTCATGCTGTTTATAAGGCTTTTCAGACTCTTAGAAACACTTTTCCTTAAGTTTTGCTGGGTACCAACCTAAATTACTCAGAGAGTTCATAGAAAGGTCTTATACGTGTACCATGGGGTCAATCGTATCTAACTGCATTCTCTACAGCTTGTCACATCTGGCTCTTTGCCACCCCTTGGAATGTAGCCCACCTGGCTCCTCTGTCCATGTGAGTTACCAGGTAAGAATAACAGAGTGGGTTGCCATTTCCTTCTCCAGGGGATCTTCCCGACCCAGGCATCGAACCTGCGTCTCCTGCACTGACAGGCAGGTTCTTTACCACTGAGCCACCAGGAAAGAGTTAGTAATCACTAAAATGGCTTTTTATATTCAGCATTTTGTGACAGAGAACAATTCAAAGTTAACTGACATATCTATGTCAGTGTGTGTGTGTTTTTGGCTATTTAAATCTTACCACCAGAAAAATGAAGTAAACATATCATGCCAATTTTATATAAGAAAAATTGAGACTATAAAAATGATAAGTTCACACAATCTTGCTCTTAGAAGTGCTAAGTGCTTCACTTAATCTATATAGGGTTTCTACCTCCGAATTTTGCATCCTTCTGTAACATGATGCCTTCTAAAAGTGTGTGGACTGCACTTGAACTGTGGCAGCTGGACAAGGCATCTACATAACATTATTTATAAATCACTAAATTTCTAAACTTATGGTATCCATGAATGCCTTATAACAATAAATCCTCTGATTTGAGAGCTGAAAGGGGTCCTAATAATAAAGTGATAAAGTATTAATTTGAGGACAACAAATTACACAAATTGTTTTTAAGATAGATTGTGCTTTTCCATTTTTAATTTTTCTAACTCCCCCCATCTACTCATTAGGAAAGTTTTTAAATGAGATTAGATGTAGAGGGATGATTACACTCAAGGCCAATTATGTACGTGTTCACAGTACACATCACACATTCCTCTATATTAAACTATGATTCTAACATTTGCTTCCGGCCACATCCAAAACTGTGCTGAATAATCATTTCTACCTATAATGTACTTGCTAATTGGGAAAATATGTCTTTGTCAATTAGTCTCATTCTAAACTATTTTCAGTTCATGAATGGACAATATTGAGCTGATTTTCTCCCAATTGTCATAGAGTTTTCTTAGCTCATTGGAATTTAAATTTATATGTTTCTTTCAAAAATAAATAAAGAAATAAATCTCACCACAAACCAATAGACATCCTATTTTGCAGATTTTGTTGAGAATACTTTCAGTCTTATCTGACAGTTTAAGGATGAGAATAATACATTGAATGTTAAGAAATAATTATAATTTTCAATTTGATTTGCCATTTAATAGTGAGATACATAGTTCTTAAACTGAACTTGCTTGTTTTGAGACTGTTTTCTGTTTTAATAGGAAACAGCCTGTGTAGGGAAAAACTAATTAGTCAAGTATCATGCAAACTTATTAGCAAGGCATTCACAAGTAATCAAATGTTGTTTCTGTGCATGGTTTAAGAACATTTTTTCCTTTTATTAAATATTTGCTGTTTCCTTCTTCCTTTAGTCTTAATGTTTTTAAAATACTTTATTTCCCTAATGAAATTCCTCAATTATAGAGCACTAACTAGGCACCAACCCCTGTCTTAAAGACTCCATGTACTACCTCATTTTATCATAATAATAATTCACTTGACACTGTATACTCATTTTATGGTGACTATGTTATGAAGAAAACAATCCCTCTAAAGTGTCAACATGACATAGTTGCTAACTTATGGAGTCAGAATTTGTCTTCCATCTACGGAAATTTTAACCCATGAGCTATACAACATCAATTCTGCCAAAGGCATTCATCCATTCATTGGTGCATTTGCCAAATACATATTGAACCTGTTTCAGCAGGCCTAGATCCAGAGGACAAACTGAGTGTGACATAGAGAGAACTCACAGTGTTCTAGAAAAATAGAAGACTCAGTAAATGAGTTAAACATTATAATTGCACAGCTTTGTATACAGTTATACAGTATCATGGTAGTTGATTTTAGGATTCCCCCATGCTTGCTGTATGCCAGACCATGAATTAGGCAGGAAAGATTCAATGTTGAACATTATACAGGGTTTAAAGCTTCATGAAAAATATTGGCAAGTAGGAGATTGCAAAGAAAACATAATTAAATTAAAATATTGGGAAGTAAACATTGAAGAAATGGAGAAAAAGACAACCAAAACTGAGATGTTAGGTAATATTTTAAGGAAAAAAAAATGTTGTGTAGAAATTAGTATAAGCATTGGGGTAAGAGGAACAGCTAGCATGCTTCAGGCGGCAGAGTTTAGAGTATGTGCAAGAAAACTTGACATAAACAGAAGTTCAACACCAAAAGCAGTTAGCTTGGTTGACTAATGTAGAATGCAGGATTAGGGTAAAATGGTTAGTTCAGAAATATCTCAAAAGAGGAATTAGCCATACGAGACCCCAGGCTACACTTTCATAATGATATTAGAAATTGAATTGCTTTCTTAATTTCATTTACAGATTGTTCATTGAGAGTATCTAGAAATACAACCGATTTTTGTATATTGACCTTATACCCTGCAACCTTGCTGAACTTGCCTATTCATTCTAATTATTTTTTTCCGATGTATACTGTTAGAATTTTCCATATAGATTATGTTACCTGAGGACAGAAACAATTTTACTTCCTCTTCAAGTTAATGCCTTTTATTTCTTTTTCTTCTCTGGTTGCCCAGACTAAAGCCTCCAGTGCAATGCTGAATAAAAGTGGACACAGTAGATTGTGGTCTCTTGCTCTGGATCTTAGAAGGAATGCATATAATCTTTCACCATTATGTATGATATTAGCACCCATGAAAAGCATTTCTTTCCAATTTGGATGTCAGCAATCTATCTACCTAGACTTTCCTGATGACTCAGTGGGTAAAGAATCTGCCTGCAATGCAGGAGGCATAGAAGACATGGGCTTGATCTGTGGGTTGGGAAGATCCCCTGGAAAAGGGAATGGCTATTCACTCCAGTGTTCTTGCCTGAAAAATTCCATGGACAGAGGAGGCTGGCCGGCTACAGTCCAAAGGGTTGCAAAGAGTCAGACACGACTGAGTGACTAAACACAATCTATTGACCAACCTACCTACCTACCTATCTAACTACTTGCTCTGGGTAGGACTTTCAGTACTGTGTTGAAGAATAGTCGAGAAGTACGTGTCTTTGCTTTCTCCTGATCTTAGATTGCAAGCTTCCAGTCTTTTATCATTGAGTATGATGTTAGCTGAGAATTTTTCGCACACTGTCAATATACTGTCAAAATTCAATACAAAATGGGGACTGGCCTTGAGAATTCCCTAAGCAAATAAAAGCACATAATCCGTGTAATATCAACAACCATGAAATATCAATAACCTCAAATACACAGATGACATCACCCTTATGACAGAAAGGGAAGAAGAATTAAAGAGTCTCTTGAGGAAAGTGAAAGAGATTGAAAAGTTGGCTTAAAACTCAGCATTCAGAAAACTAAGATTATAGCATCTGGTCTCATCACTTCATGGCAAATAGATGGGGAAACAATGGAAATAGTGACAGACTTTATGTATTTGGGCTCCAAAATCACTGCAGATGGTGACTGCAGTCATGAAATTAAAAAGATGCTTGCTCCTTGGAAGAAAAGCTATGACCAACCTAGACAGCATATTAAAAAGCAGAGATATTGCTTTGCCAACAAAGGTCCATCTAGTCAAGGCTATGGTTTTTTTCATTAGTCATGTATGAATATGAGAGTTAGACTATAAAGAAAGCTGAGTGCTAAATAATTGATGCTTTTGAACTGTGGTGTTGGAGAAGACTCTTGAGAGTCCCTTGGACTGCAAGAAGATCCAACCAGTCAATCCTAAAGGAAATCAGTCCTGAATATTTATTGGAAGGACTGATGCTGAAGCTGAAGCTCCAATACTTTGACAACCTGATGTGAAGAGCTGACTCATTGGAAAAGACCCTGATGCTGTGAAAGATTGAAGGAGGGAGGAGAAAGGGCCGACAGAGGATAAGATAGTTGGATGGCATCACTGACTCAATGGACATGAGTTTGAGCAAGCTCCAAGAGGTGGTGATGGACAGGGAATCCATGGGTTCACAAAGAGTCAGACACGACTGAGTGACTGAACTGAACCGACTGAAACCATTAAACTAAACTAGATCTAGCTTATTTAATAAATGTAAGCAAAAATTTGTTGGATTATTTCTTTTAGATGCTTCTGACAATCATCAAAAACTTTGGTAACCTTTCTAAAAACGGTAAGAGATAATCACTTTTAGCAAATCCTCTGCCATATAAAAACCATCATCATGATAACCAGTTAATGTAAAGGATATATCACATCCTCATTTTTACTTTATAAGCATCTGGTAACTTTATACTCTTGAATTTCATATCAGTCTCTGAATTTGAAGGTTCTTAATTGGTGAACTGTTTTAATATGCAAAATAAATTCTTTCTAAATACTATTTATTGATTTGCTGCCTTTAATTTTAATTTTTGTGAATTTTTGGCATCATGTTAAAGTAGTTTTCTTCTATTACTAATTTGTTGAGTGTTTTTATGTTGAAAGAGTGCTGCATTTTTGTTAAATATTTTTTTATCTATTAATATGATAATGTGATTTTTATTTTTACTCTATTGATATGCTAATCTTCTCCTATGTTTATGAGACCATTTGCAAACAATTGTTATACACTCAGAATGGAAAAAGAAATAGCCCATTTAAATAAGTTAACAAAGCTCAGTTGCAAGCTAACATTCCAACTGGGCCAACAAAAGAATAGTTTTAGATCCTATTGAACCATTTTCCTTGTATTAACTTTTTCAAATGGCAGTGGAACAATGTGGTAAGAAGCAGATACTGAGGAGACTAGATTAATTTATAGTGGATACTAAACCTATAAGATAAGATCACTAGGGTCATGAAAATTTACTTGGTTGTGAAACACACTTGAAATATCTCCTATTAGAATAGCCACTTACAGGCATATTCCCTAGGGTTCTCACTATAAAGGGCAAGACTTTTGTTCAGCATATTTTGAGTCTTCAAATTAAAAGTTGGCAAAGTTTGAAAATGTTTTAAAGAAGTAAGATGAAACAAAATATGATCAGAAAAAGATGTTTGTTAATATATAAAGTTTTGCTGATTTAGAAAGGATGCTTGCCCTTTATCATTTTCCTACAAGTCCATAAACTCCAACTTCATATAAAAAAATGAAAATTGATTGAGAGATGTTTCAAAAGTTTTATTGATGAAGGGACTTATCACCCAAAGAGAAATAATGTTACTACACTGGACATTCAGAAAGATGAAATCTTATTTTAATCTTAAAAAATTCACATCACAAAATAATGATAGAATGAGCTGAATGTTGACACATCATTAGAGAAGATGAAATAGTTGTTCTTAAATAAACAAAAGATAACAGATAACTGGGAGCATTATCAATGCCCTTCAATTCTACACAAAAAGTAGATATGCCTTTAAATTTTAAAAAGGACTATGAAAAAGTATTTATTGTCTTGTGAAATGTATTGATAAGTCATTTAATCTTAAGTTTATGTGGAAACAATGAGGACCTTTAAGCCATTGGGTGTAAAGTATGGACTGATATGATTCCAATGAATCTAGAAAATATAGAGGTCAGAGTTGCAAAATGAGCAGTTGGGAATGAACAATAGAATGCTGTGAAATAGAATCAGGATAATATGCCAAAGGCTTAAAAGCATAAGAGCCAGTGATGAACAGGTAGAATCTAAAATGAAGACCACAATATCACTTTTATTAGCATATAAAAATGAAATTTTTAGATATAACTCAAACAAAATAGACTTCCCAGGTAGCTCAGAAGAACCCATCTGCCAATGCAGGAGACACAGGAGACAAGGGTTTGATCCCTGGGTTGGGAAGATCCCCTGGAGAAGGAAATGGTAACCCACTCCAGTATTCTTGCCTGGAAAATTCTATGCACAGGGATGTCTGGTAGGCTTCAGTCCATGGGGTTGCAAAGAGTCAGACATAGCTGAGAGACTGAATATGCATGCTCACAAACAAAGTATGTACAAGATGTATATGAAGAAAACTCTGAAGAACAAAATTAGAGAAGAGCAAAATAAATGGAAAGATGAGCCATGGATAGGAAGACTCAGTATTGTCAAGATGTCAGTTCTTCTCTACTTGACCTATAGATACAATGCAATCCAATCTCAATCCCAGTCATTTATTTTGTGGAGATTGAAAAATTGATTTAAAGTTTATATGGAGAGGCAAAAGACCTAAAATGGCCAACACAATATTAAAGAATACAGTTGGAGGACTGGCTACTGAACTTCAAGGTTAATTAAAAAGATATAGTAATCCAAGAGAGTGTGGTATTGGCAAAAGAACAAACAGATCAGTGGAAAAGAATACAGATCCCAGAAATAAACTCCCACAAACATAGTCAATTGATCTTTGACAAAAGAGCAAAGGCCATACAATAGAGCAAAGATAGTCTTTTCAACAAATAGTCCTGGAATAATTGGGTGTCTTTACGCCAAAAGATCTTTCCTTGTAGCTCAGTGGGTAAAGAATCTGCCCAAAAGGTAGGAGACCCGGATTCAATTCCTGGGTTGGGAAGATCCCCTGGAGAAGGAAATGGCAACCCACTCCAGTATTCTTGACTGGAGAATCCATGGACAAAGGAGCCTGATGGGCTACAGTCCACGGGGTCACAAGAGTAAGACACGACTTGGTGACAAAACCACCACCATGCCAAAAATGAATCTAGCCATGGATCTTACACCCTTCACAAAAATTAACTCAAAAGAGACCACAGACTTGAATGTAAAACTTAAAACTACTAAAAGTTGTGCTCAGTTGTGTCAGGCTCTGGGTTCCCATGGACTGTGACCTGCCAGGCTCTTCTGTCCATGGAATTTTCCAAGGAAGAATACTGGAGTGGATTGCCATTTCCTTCTCCAGGGGATCTTCCCGACCCAGGGATCCAATCTATATCTCTTCTGTTTCTTACACTGGCAGGCAGATTTTTTACCACTAGCTCCCCCTAGGAAACGCAGAAGAAAAGTTAGATGACTGAATATGGCAGTGACATCTTAGAGAGAGCATCAAAGGCATGATCATGAAAGAAATAATAAGTTGGACTTCATTAAAATTAAAAACATCTACACTGTAAAAGAGAATAAGAAGTCACAAGCTAGGAGAAAAATTTCAAAGGTCACATCTGATTAAAAAATTGTTATTGAAAATATAAAAAGAATTTTTTAAACTCAACAGAAAGGGAAAAAGAGCTATTTAAATTATTTTTGAAATTGTTAAAAATAATTTTAAGTGATCCAAAGACCATAAAAGTCACCTCACCAAAGAAAGTATACAGATGGCAAATAATATTGAAAAAAGTTTCCATATCACAAGTCATCAGGGAAATGCAAATTAAAACAAGAGTGAGATGCTACTACACATCTACAGTGTGTGTGTGTGCTCAGTCATGTCCGACTCTTTGAGACCCCATGGACAGTAGCCCACCAAGCTCCTTTGACCACGGGATTTTCCACGCAAGGATACTGGAGTGGGTTGCCATTTCCTCCTCCAGGGAATCTTCCTCACCAAGGGATGGAACCCATGTCTCCTGCATTGGTGGGTGGATTCTTTACCACTGAGCCACCTGGGAAGCCCACGCATCTATTACAATGGCAAAATATCTGGAACACTGACAACAGCAAATACTGGCAACGATGTCAAGCAAGATGAGCTCTCATTCATTGCTGATGGGAATGCAAAACAGTATGGCCACTTTGGAGGACAATCTGGTGGTTTCTAACAAAAGTAAACATTCTTTTTCACGCTTTTTATCTAAGAAACCCACCTATTGCTTGAAGAAAGCCTGGGGATAATGCTGAAAACCACTTCCCTTGTTGCTTACCAGGGGAGGAAAACAGCAACCTCTGTAAAGTCACCCAGACCCCTATTTCCAGTGAATAGTTTTCTGAACAATAATTTTAATCTCCATGGGCAAAGCCTGTAGCCTGAGCGTATGGATAGAAAGTCACAACAGCTGCAAGAGAGGTATGTCTGTCACTACTAAAGCTGTAACCCCTATTTCCCCTCTGTGGGTCATCAGGTAGGGTCCGTGACACTGAGGTAAATTTGAATTTCATATAGATAACAAATAATTTTTAATATAGATTTGTCCCCAAATATATTATAGATCATACCTACAAAAACACCCTTATGAAATTTAAATTTGTCTCACTAGTATGTTTGTATGTGTGCACCTATGTATTTATTTACGCTAAATAAATGCTTGTGGACCAAAATGCATTATCTGTAACTAACCTGACTGTAATTATTTCACCTTGTATATGTAAAGTAAATCATCACATTGCACACAAAATGTTTATAGTTGGTTCTTAAACAACATGGGAGCTGGGGGACTTACCGCTGCACAGTTGGAACTTCACATATAACTTCATAGTCAGCCCTCTGTATATGCAGTTCATTCATATGCTGAGTTCCTCATATCTTAGGTTCCATATCCTCAGCTTCAATCAACCAAGTCATGTAGTACTGTCATATTTACTATTTGAAAAAATTCCATGTGTAAGTGGGCCCATGCACTTCAAATTCATGTTGTTTAAGGGTCAACTGTACATACAATTCTTATTCAAAAATGATATAAAAATGCATGATCAATGAGGGCATTGATTAAAGCTCAATATGACTGAGGGAAGAGGGTCTGGAAGGAAATAAAAAGGCTACAGAATGTAGGAATGACATTCAGAATGTAGGAATATATGCTGTGTGTGTGTGTGTGTGTGTGTGTGTGTGTGTGTGTGTGTGTGTGTGTGTGGTGTCCAACTCTTTGAGACCCCATGGACTGTAGCCTGAAAGGCACCTTTATCCATGGAATTCTCCAGGTAAGAATGCTGGAGTGAGTTGCCAAGTCCTCCTCCAGTAAATCTTCCTGATCCAGGGATTGAACATGGGTCTCCTGCATTGCAGGCAGATTCTTTACCATCTGAGCCACCAGGGAAGCCTGGAATATGTTCTAGGTCCAGCATTATATCTGGAGGAAAGATAAGAAAACTTAGCAAGGCCACTTTCCCAAGACTCAGGTTCACATTATCCACAAAAATTATGTTATAATAGAACATCAGAAAACGAGGTTCTCCACCACTCACCACCGCTAAACTCACAAGTGCCAGGTAAAGCCACTTGTGAGTTTACTAAAAACCTGAATACAGCAAGGAGAGCTGCAAGAGACAGAGTCTCTCTGGGGAGCAGCACAAAGGGAAGATTCAGAGCCAAGATAATAAATGAGGGACAGATTCATAGAGTAATGTGAAGCTCTTGGTTCAGTGAGGGTAACCATAGCAACTACAAACCCCAAACCCAGCCCAGCTCCCAAGTCGGGTAACACAACCTCCCCACTCCAAAGGATGCTCACAGTTTCTGAAGAGGACAATGATCTCTAAATTCTCACCTTGCATGCAAATGCTCTCTGTCACACATGCTGTGTGTATTGTTTCAAGTATAAAATCAGAAACCATAAACAGGGACCATTTGTTGAGTCATCAATAGACTGGATAGAGAGACAGAAACACAACAGTGGAGGATTAAGTATGACTTCACACCACAACTGCCACCTACATCAACATTCAGGACAATCCCATCTCTGTAATTCCAAATGGCATCTGTATAAGGTCATCAGACACCCTCCTATAGAACACATTAACTCTACAATTTTTTGGTTAAATTGTGTTTTTTTTTAATTTATTTTTATTAGTTGGAGGCTAATTACTTTATGATATTGTAGTGGATTTTGCCATACATTGACATGAATCAGTCATGGATTTGCATGTGCTCCCCATCCCGATCCCCCCTCCCACCTTCGTCACCACCCCATCCCTCTGGGTCATCCCAGGGCACCAGCCCCGAGCATTTGTCTCATGCATCCAACCTGGACTGGTGATCTCTACACAGGAAGGGGCCTATAAATTGTGTTTAAATAGCTGCCACATCCCTCAGTTACTCATGACAGCTTTACCATCTTTAGATACCTGTTATTAAGCAATTAATTCTGAAACTTATTCCCACCATTTCTCACTACTGAGAGCATGTAGGAGTTTTCCAAATTATAAGTGGGAAGCACAATGAAAGATGAAACGGCTCCGAAGTGCATGCTGGACAGTGGACACCTGTTACTGATGCCCCGAGAGCTATTCTTGCATTTCCTCTAGCCATGACAGCGTCAAGATTGGTTAACAGATTGGCTGTGTCTATCTCCAAGCACACAAGTATTTGCTTTAGTATCTGCTATCCAGGGCAATATTTTTGCTTTCAATAAAGAAGCAAGAAGCTTATGAAAAGGCAAAATACATAGTTTGAAGAGACAGTACTTTAGGTGAAGAGACAATCATCAGAGACAATTGAGATACGGTTGTTAGAACAATCATCAGGGAATTTAAAGAAATTAAAATTAGTATTTTTAGAGGCTCTTGTGGAAGAGGTTGAATGGAAGAATCAGCTGCAAATGCTAGAAATTTAAAAATAACAGAGATAAAGAATTCCTTTAACAGATTTATCATTAGCCTCGACAGCTGAGGAAAGAATCAGTTACGTTGAAAATGAATCAATGAAAACCACCTAAAGGGAAAGTAAAGAGAAAAGATTGAAACAAGTAAAGGAAAATGAAACAGTACATCTAAGGGACAGTATCAAAAGATCTAACATGCATTTAATTGACATCCTAGGACCAGAGGAGAAAGAGATGGGTCAGAAGCACAAAGTGAAGAGAGGATGAAGGGATCACAGCTGAGGATGCGGCAGAGCTCCCAAAACTGGCTGCACATTATAACTATTGTCATTGTGTCCCGGTGTATCCCTGTATCTGAAGATTTGTTACTGCCTCACAAGCAAATAGAACTCCTATGTCAAAAATCATCTGTTCTTTTTTGATGTTCATTTTTAAAAAAAATTTTAATTGAAGCATAATTGCCTCACAAAGTTGTGCTAGTTTCTACTGCACAACAAAGTGAATCAGTTATATGCATACATGTATCCCCTCCTTGTTGAGCATCCCTCCCACCCTGCCCTCCATTCCCACCCCCCAGATCATCACAGAGCCCTGAGCTGAGCTCCCTGGGTTTACAGCAACTTCCCACTGGCTATCTCTTTTACACGTGGAAATGGATATATTTCAACACTCCTCTCTCAATTCATCCCACCCTCTCTTTCCCCCTCTGTGTCCACAAGTCCCTTCTCTGCATCTGTGTTTCGATTCCTGCCCTGCAATTAGGTTCCTTGTATCATTTTTCAAGATTCCATATACATATATATATATATATATGCATTAATATACAATATTGGTTTTTCTCTGTCTGAGTTACTTCACTCTGTATAGCAGGCTCCAGGTTCTTTCACTTACTTTCACCAGTCTGTTCTTGAGAAAAAACTTGAAAAACACTTGAGAAGTTGAACCTGGTGCCACCCCAGACACTGTGCTTTCGTTGGACTGGGGTCAGGATGAGAGGACAGACAAGGGATCAGTCTTTGAGCACTTCAGGTGCTCTGCACTCCGCATCCAGACTAAATTACCGCTGGTTAACCATCAAGGACAGGCAGCTAACTGTGTCTGTTTCAACGGGCTTCCAGCACAGCAAACTCTTTTTAGGTTTTGGGAATTACAATGTAGTTAAAGGTAGTAATATTAAAATTATGCCATGCTTAAAACTACTGTGGTCCAAAGTACATTATGTCAGGGGAAAGGAATATAATGGTAACAAGATAAAAGGGCTGGTTAACCAAATCCAAGATCATAAAATTGGTAGCAACAGTCTCTCTGGGGCTTGGTGTATAGAAACAAGTACGTATGTTGCAAAAACTTCAACTTCTTCTCAAGGATAGCAAGCTAAATGCCTAGTAGAACAACAAGGAAAGCTATTTCCAACAAAGATTGTATTTATTGACTAAGCAATCACTATTGAACTCTATCTTTGCAGTTTGTTTAGAAATGTTTTATGAATGACATTGTCCAAATTGAAATAGTTAATGGCACTCTTCATTGTTTTGCTTTAAAGATATTGTATACAAGGAAAAAACGAATTGCTTCAAAAAATGAGAGATAGAATGCCAAAGTATATTTTTCAGACACATAAATTCATGAGTCTCATAAGCTTTTAAAATGAACATGTGTTAAAGATTTCACTTGTCATTTTTTAGAGGGAGCTAGTGAGTTAAACTGGGCAACAGAACTGCACTGAACTGAGTGAGTTAAAAAAGAATCAAAGGAAGTTTTGGAGACTACATATACATTGGTATTCAGATACACTTAAATGAACTTGCTAGTAAATACAAAATTGATTAATATGGGGCAATAAAATGTGTGATGTCTTTTTTTTCTAGAGGATGCATCAGATACATTGAATTTGAATTGCTATGGAAAAGAACTGCTTGCAACACTGTTATTAAGGCAATTCAATTATTATCCTGAGTTAGAACATATCTGAATTGATAGAAACAGAAACATACTAAAAACACAATCAAAGTCACAAATCCCTATAAAATCAGAGAATCACTAAAGGATTCTCTGAGCCACTGCTTCCAATAGAAGCTTCTGCAACAATGAGACACATATAACTGGACTCTCCAATACAATAACCATTAGCCTGATATGTCTATTAAGCTCTCATGATGTAGATTGTGTGGCTGAATAACTGAATTTTTATTCTATGTAATTTTTTGTCTGCCATATTGTTGTTTAGTCACTCAGTCGTGTACAACTCTTTAGCAACCCCATGTACTATAGCCTGCTGGACTCTCCTGTCCATGAGATTCTCCAGGCAAGAATACTGGAGTGGGTTGCCGATTCCTCTCCAAAGGATCTTCCCAACCCAGGGATTGAATCTGCATTTCCTGTGTCTCCTGCATTGCAGGCAGATTCTTTACTGCCCGAGCCACCGTATTAGGCAGTGCAATTCTATAAAATGCCCCACACTCCACTGAAAGAACATTGCATCGTTTTTCCTAAATTTCCACATCTTTGAAAATTTTCCTTTTAGTTTCTCCCTTGGTAATCATAAATAGTGCCTAGAAATGATTATTAATCACAAAATGTCAAGTCCCAGTAGTTTGGTCTGATCACTTGCGTCATCAGTGAGATTTGTGGAACCCAATGTGTCTCTTTGGCTTACTCCTCAGTAGCTGCACAGTTTTGAGTAACTGCTTGCTGATGATGCCTAGTCGCTTAAGTTGTGTCTGACTCTTTGCGAACCCATGTGCTGTAGCTCCCCAGGCTCCTCTGTCCGTGGAATTCTCCAGGCAAGAATACTGGAGTGAGTTGCCATGCCCTCCTCCAGGGGATCTTCTCAACCCAAGGATCAAACCCAGGTCTCCTGCATCGCAGGCAATTTCTTTGAGCCACCAATGAGCCCCAGGGAAGTCATGATTAACCACTAAGTCCTTAGAATTGTTATAAGGACTTCCCTGGTGGTCCAGTGGTTAAGACTTCACTTCCCAATGTAAGTTGGTGAGTTCAATTCCTGGTCAGGAAGCTAAGATCCCACATACATCACAATCAAAAAACTAAAATGTGAAACAGAAGCAATATTATAACAAACTCAATAAAGACTTTAAAGAAAAGAAGTTAGACACAGAAATTTTCATATGGAATTTCAGATTGGACTTTTCAAATCCTCTATTATTTGCTATCCTGTTGCTAAGAAATCAAGTGGATGAAACTGTTCTTAGTAAACTTGATCTGCAGTATATATAAATGTGGGCAAATTCCTTCATTGAAACTCTCATAATTTGTGAAGGTCCCTGTCCTGATTAGAGGTGACTTCTTACTGACTGAGAGACAGCGATTAAGTTTCACACATGCTTTACCACAAAGCTTTATAAGCATCAGCAATCTTTGTTTCTTAATAGCCTGACACAACTAGTTACATGAGTAGTCCATAGATGCAGCACTATAGCTATGACATTGATCATGCAATCAGTTTGTTTAATTATATCCTGCCAAATAGAACAGCTTTCTTATTGACCCTGGGTAGATAATTGTATTACTATGAAAATTAAATAAACTTATATGAGTTTAAAATTTGTGGTAGGGAGGTCAGGAAGAATCAAATACCATTTTAAAAATATTTTATTTCAGTTTACAAAAACAGACTCAACTCAAAGGTTAGAGCTAGATTAAGAAGACACAAAAAAGGAATTTCTCACTTTTCTATTGAAAATGAAGTGTAAAAGTAACACTAACCCTATTACACTGGGATGATCTGTAACTGATGATCTGAAATTGTCTCAATAATATCAACAAAGGCATCAAAACCTTGCACTAAGATTTTGAACCACTTGTCAACTGGTTCAAAAGACTGTACGGTCCTTTTCCTGAGACTCCCAGACTGCCTTTAGTTTGTTGAAGACATAAATAGTGCAAAGACTTCTGAGAAACATCAGAGTAAAATGGAGACAGAATGATTTCGAGATGACAAAGACTTAATGACTGTGTTGAATCTATTATGGTAATCAAAAATATCAGGATAGAATAGAGTAAAACCACCTATTAAGTATAGTTGCTCAGGCGTGTCTCTTTGGGACTCCATGGACTGTAGCCCACCAGGTTCCTCTTTCCATGGTATTCTCCAGGCAAGAACACTGGAGTGGGTAGCCATGCCCCTTCTCCAGGGGATCTTCCCAACCCAGGGATCGAACCTGGGTCTTCAGCATTGCAGGTGAATACTTCACAGCCTGAGCCACCTAGGAAGGGCTATGTCATATAACTACCTCAGAAAAGGTTGATGGAGTTTTACCTGAGGAGTAAAAAACATATGGGCAGAAGAAGATAAATATGCAGAACTTTTCATAAAGTCTGCGCTTTCTGAAAAAATTACATTAAACACACATATTGAAATCATTTTACTTGCTCTACCTATGCAAACAAGTTGAATGGGAAATGTCCTCTCCCATTCAACAACTCTGACTATCCAATTCTCAAAATAGTGTTAGCTTTTTAAGAAATATGAAGTACATCAAACAAATCTAGTTACTTACAGCAATTCTCCTTTCAAAAGATGGTAAAATAAATCTTTGCAATTTTTCAGGGACCCTCTGGTTAAGTTTAAAATAGCTTCAGATTTAAAACATACTCTGAGTGTTTTATGCTATTTTTTATAGATTTAAGATTTTTTATGAGGGAAAATTAAAAAAAAATTTAGAGGAGGTTTAAATGCTTGATTAAGATAGGATCAGAAGTCTTGAAACCATATATATTTATATTTTTTTACCTAAGTGATAATAAGCATGTTTAAAATAAATATAAAAGGCACTGTTTTTTTTAGGAAAACTTAGATATTTCATAAATGAAGACATTTTGTTGCTTTTTTTTTTGGTATAAAGCATATGATTAGTCGACCTAAAGCACAAAAAATCTATTTTGGTGAGACATAAAATTTATCTTTCAGGCAAATTACATTAAATTTTTTCACAGTTTAACAAAAGCTTTAATAACATAAAAATTTAAAAATAAGAGTAAAATTTGCCAAGATTTTTATAACTTTCATAATTTTTTCTTATGTATAAATATCATAAAGAAAAAACAATAAATTACTTTCCTCACATTTTAACCTTAACTGTATTCTTACACATTCTGGGACAAGCTGGCACTTCACTTAGGGCAAAACAAATCTGTGTACAGTTTTTGTCACTATTGTGATCGTTACAACTCAGACATTCATATTGTTTTAACTTTTATTACAATTTTTATCAAAGTAATTTCTATTCCCCAGAGCAAACTGGGAGCATGTAATTGAAAGTTATCTGCAACTTAAAAGCATTTTAACTGAGCAACTAAGCTTGCTGATGCACAGAACTCAACATTCTATAGCTACTCTTATTTATTATACTCTTTCATAAGGAGATTAAAATGAACACTCTCTAGGATGACAATAATGTGAACAACAAATAATAAGTACTTGCGAGGATGTACAAAAGTCAGACCACTCTCATACTGCCGGTGGAAATGAAAAATGGAGCAGCCACTACAGCAATGACGTTTGGCAATTTCTCAAAAAGTTAAACATAGATTTACCATCATTTCAGTTCAGTCACTCTGTCATGTCTGACTCTTTGCGACCCCATGGACTGCAGCACGCCAGGCTTCCCTGTCCATCACCAACTCCCGGAGCTTGCTCAAACTCATGTCCACCGAGTCGGTGATGCCATCCAACCATCTCATCCTCCGTCCCCTCCTTCACCTGCTCTCAATCTTTTCCAGCATCAGGGTCTTTTCCAGTGAGTCAGCTCTTCCCATCAGGTGGCCAAAGTATTGGAGTTTCAGCTTCAACATCAGTCCCTCCAATGAATCAAACGTGAAGTTGCTCAGTCCTGTCCGCCTCTTTGCGACCCCAGGGACTGTAGCCTCCCAGGCTCCTTCATCCACAGGATTTTCAACACAAGAGTACTAGAGTGGGTTGCCATTTCCTTCTCCAGGGGATCTTCCCAACCCAGGAATCGAACCTGGGTCTCCCGCATTGCAGGCAGACACTTTACCATCTGAGCCACCAGGGAAGCCAATGAATCAAAAAGATTTACCATGTGGTTTAGCAATTCTATTACTTGGTATATATCTAAAAGAAGTGAAAACACAAATATATGAATGTTCATAGCAGCATTATTTATACTGGATAAAAAATGAAGAAAACTTTCATGTTTATCAATTGGTAAATGGGCAAAAAATATTGTGGTATATCCAAACAATGCAGCATTATTTAGCAAGAAGACAGAAAAAAGTGCTGATACATTTAACAGTGTGGGTAAATCTTAAAGCAATTATGCTAAATGGAAGAAGACAGATATAAAAATTTTTGATTTTTGATTTTTTTTTTTTTTTCACCCAGTCGCATGGCTTGCAGGATCTTAGTTCCTTGACCACGGATTGAACAAGGCCCTGGCAGTGGAAGCAGGGATTCCTAGCCACTGAACTGTTAGGGAATTTCATGCCCAACCTACCCAAAATAAGCATTTTGTATGATTTCACTTATATTAAATGTCCCAGTGAGATCAGAGGGAGCACTGTCTCTAACCAAAAATGAAAGAAAAAGAGAAAAAACAAATTTTGGAAAAACTGTGTGATGTCTGGGCTATTTTGAGAAACTAGATGTCAAAAAAAAAAAAGCTAATTGAAAATTACTAGAATGAGCTAGAATTAAGAATACAATGAGAGATGAAAGAAATCTATACTAAGGGAAAATAACTAATAAAATGAAATCAGAAGTATGATGGACATATTTGCTAAATATCACCCAGAAAAAAGAATTATTAAACATTATTGCAGATAAACTGGTAAAGACAGAAGGAGATGTGGCATAGATGTTCTGCTATTACCAAAGAATATAGTCTTGAAAAATGCAAATATTTGAAATAAAATTCAATGAGAAGTAAAAGAAATTAAATGTTATATAAAAATTTTAAAATGATGATCAAAATGGTTTACTGTATCAAGAAAATTTGATTATACATAATATAATTTTACATACTCATGAAACAATTTCACGTGCATTCTTGTTAACAAAGCAAAAGTAAGAGAAACCTAGATCCCTTCTCCTTTAACGGAACATCTTTCAATTTGCTCATAAAAAGAACAGAAGTGTATTCCAGTTAGTGATTTACTTAGTGCAATAATTGCTTTTTGCAGCCTCTCTTATCACTGTGGTAACCTGTGAAATATAATTGACATTGCTGTTTGGTAAGATACTTTGAGATCTCTAGGTCAGCTAGCACACACGCCCTTTTCCTTTGAACCCATTCTTCTTCTTTTTGGACACACAAACTTGAAGCCAGAAACCCAGCATCTACTCTGCTCAAAGAGGCAACATTGAGGATGTCCTAAAGAAGGCAAAAAACAAAGTTAACATTAGTTCTAGGCAGCCTAACTAGGCTGGTCTTTGTTTGCATGATAAATAATTAGTTCTCTCCCTTGTCTAAACCCTTTTTTGCTGCTGCTGCTGCTGCTAAGTCACTTCAGTTGTGTCTGACTCTGTGCGACCCCATAGACAGCAGCCCACCAGGCTCCCCCGCCCCTGTGATTCTCCAGGCAAGAACACTGGAGTGGGTTGCCATTTCGTTCTCCAATGCATGAGAGTGAAAAGTGAAAGTGAAGTCGCTCAGTCGTGTCTGACTCCTAGGGACCCCATAGACTGCAGCCCACCAGGCTCCTCTGTCCATGGGATTTTCCAGGCAAGAGTACTGGAGTGGGGTGCCATTGCCTTCTCTGAACTTTTTTGGGGAGGACTTCTAGTCTATGTATGAATCTTAAGTTAAATTGAGAACCAGTTGTGGTGGAAATGTCAGTAAGAGGACAGATTATAGAACTGGCTAACTGGAGAATGAGAATACATATGTCAAGGAAAGTAATTTTGCAGGCTGGAAAGCTGGGGTGCGCCATTGTGTAGTGGCACCTCAGTAGTTACCTTCAGATTTTGGAAGGAAGAGCTATGATTCCTGAGGGTGGTATATGATGGGAAATTTATGAAAAATTCAGAATGTTAGTTTGTGTTGGCTCCTTCTCATGCTTTCAAAAATCTGTCTCAAGTAAGAAATAAATTGAGGCTGGAGCTTTCCAATCTACTAACAGAGACAGAAGAAATGCCATTTTGCCAAGGGAGAAGCTCTCTCTAGGGCTTACAAAATAAGTTGTCAGGGAGTCTGTGATTTGGAACGTTTTCAGGGTTAAAATTCAAGTGCTTCTATATTGTATATTGTCGCAATTATGTGTAGTGCTTGTGAAGTTGCAGATATAGTGGGGAATAATTCTGGTGCCTTGCCATACAGAAGTAGTGAATTCACTAGCAAAGATGGCAAGTATTTCGCATTGCCTAAAGGCAGCAACTGCAGAGATAAAAAAGAAAGGAGCTGGCAGAGCTTGAAAACCAGTTAGTAAGGGTTTAAAAAGTATAACAGACTAGGTATTTAGCTCTGTTATTTTCATAAAAAAAAAATAAAAACAAATTGCTTCAGTGTCTACTCAATTTTTGAATGAATATATTCTTATGTAGTTATTGAAATCCAAAGATTAAAAAGATGTAATAAAATTCTTTCAGAATGTGCAAATATAGAAGAAACACATAGTTCACTACTGTCTCGTCTTCCTTAATAATAGACTTCAGTTTTATTCTATGTGGAATGATAACAAGTAAGAGATATCCTTGCTGGCAGCTAGAGACGATCAATTAATAAGAGTCAAAGTTGTTGGGTGGGCTTGTGGGAAGACGGTATAGAATAATTGATTTAGCAAGTGGTTACTCTCATTTGCTCTTCTCACATTCTCTTCCCTTCTTGCTAAAATAGTAGTCTTAGTGTTAGAAATCTAGCAGACATTTTTCAACAGTGGAGCAGACTAGGATGCTTGGCGTACCTGTTCTAGTGTTATTATTCTTTTTTAGTTTTGCTTTGTTTTAACATGAGAAAGATAAACATCAAAATTCGGTTGGGTAACTCAAACAGGAGCTCTGTATCAAACTAGAAGGATGGGATGGGGAGGGAGGTGGGAGGGAGGTTCAAAAGGAGGGGATATATGTGTGTGTGTATATATATATATATATATATATATATATATATATACCTATAATCAGGTATATATATATATATATCTGATTCATATTGAGGTTATACGTATATATATATATATAAAATCAGATATATATATATATATATATATATATCTATCTGATTCATGTTGAGGCTTGACAGAAAACAGCAAAATTCTGTAAAGCAATTATCCATCAATAAAAAATTAATTAATTAAAAAAATACAGTTGGGATATGGTCAGTCCCTTTCTGTCTTTCTTATTCCTTTTTTCCTATATGGAGTCTATCATAGCTGAAGTTTTATTAGCCATTCTGAACTTGAATTTTAAAGCCATGTACCAATGTTGGTACAATAAAAACAGGAGAAATATGGGTACCTGATGATCACAGAACAATTTTCAAATCAATTCTCAATTCCGTTTTCTCCTGTGTCTGTGTAAGGATGTACACCTTTATTTGTTGGAGTGATTTGTTCCTGTTTGTCGTTGTTTATATGTATGCTAAGTCGCTTCAGTCATATCTGAATCTTTGCAACCCTATGGACTGTAGCCCGCCAGGCTCCTCTGTCCATGGGATTCTCCAGGCAAGAATACTGGTTGCCATACCCTCCTCCAGGGGATCTTCCCAACCCAGGGATTGAACCTGAGTCTCTTATGTCTCCTGCACAGGCAAGTTCTTTACAGCTAGTTGTTACCTGGGAAGCCCTTGATTTTGCATTATATGCATCTGATTATAATCCAAAAATAAAACAGGAGAAAGATATATACAAGGAAGACAAAATAATGGTAGTCCGAGGTTTTTTGACAGCAACACTTGATGCTGCAATATAACATGAGAATTATCATCTTCAAAACTTTAGAAAAATAAAATGTGTCCTGAGAAGCATGTGGTATTAAAATTTCTTTGTAAAAAAAATCAAAGCCACAGAGTTATTCTTAGTCATGAGATAATTTAGATATTCTAGCACCCATGAACTTTCTTGGACACAATTTTAGTTCAAAAAAAAAATAGTTTGGCTTAGGGGGAAAAAAAAGTGGTTTGAAAATGAAAAATAAAACAGTTGATGGTTCCTAAAATTCTACTTAACCAAAAATATAGAAATTATATAACAAAATAACTAATGATAAGATGAAGAAATATTAATGAGAATTGTGAGCATATATATATATACATACATCTTTATACATGCATCTTTATTGGTTAAAAACCAATGAAGAATATATATATGCATATATATTTATTTATATGAATATTGTAGTCTGTTGGAATGTATCAAAAATGTTCAATGCGTGAAAAAGTGACTTTTTTCAAAGAAATTTCTAAAAATATCTGTAACTAAAATGTTCTATAACTCTCAAACATAAAATTTGGGGAAAGAAAAACAGTAACATGTAAATGAAGAGAAATTTGGAATGATAGTAAAGTCATGAATTTCTAAAAGATTAATCTAAATGGGAATGGAGATTATATAATACAAGTTGTGTGCAAAGTGATGAGAGAAGTAATGGGAAACTTTTCTGTGATGGACACATGGGCATCTCAAAATGAAAGTGATCATTGACAAAGTGAAAAACTGGTGTAGAATTATAAAACTAGCAGTGGTACAAAACTAAAAAAGAGCAATTTAACTAAATTATCAACAATAAAGCAAAAAAAGAAAAGAATTAACAGAGTAGAATAAATAATAAATTAAGGCAGGAAAAACAAATCAAGGGTGTCAGCTGTTTATACTGCATGTGACTATGTTTGATTTTAACACTGGAAAACACACTGTTAGGAAGGGCTAAAACTCCACACCCAATATATTGCATTTTTCAAGAAACACATTTAAAGTAGAACTATATTGGAAATAAAGAGATAAAAATATTCAAAACAATTCCAAATATTAATGAAGAATAGATAAGGTAACACTAATGGGCAGAACATTAGCATAAAAGAAATACAATCTAAGACAGACTAAAGCTAAGGCTCATTATCTCTATCAGAACACATACTGTAAGGAATCTTAAAATAAATGTTTTAAGCAAAATTAATGATGTCAAATGGAATCACAAATTTCAGAAAAGAATTTTAAAAGGATAACTCTTTAGGTAAAACATATATGTTATATATATATATATATGTATGTATGTATTATATGTGTATATTTATGCAAAAGCAAAAAATCATCCAACTAAACCCCACAAATTTGGGAATTAGTTAAAATAAAAACAGTAAGACTATATGCTTTTTGTTTTGTTTTCTTGTTTTTTCTTTTTTAAATGTATTTTTTAATTAGAATATGATTGCTTTACAATTTTGCGTTAGTTTCTGCTGTACAACATGGATCAGCTGTAAGTATCCATATATCCCATCCCTCTTGAAACTCCAACCCACCCTCCCCACATCCCACCCCTCCAGGTCATCACAGGGCACTGAGGTGAGCTCCCGGTGCTATAGTTTCCCACTAGCTATCTATTTTATGCAAGGCAGTGTATACATGTCCCAGCCTCTCCTTCCCCTACAGTGTTCGCAAGTCCATTCTCTATGTCTGCAAGACTAACTATATGTCTTTTACAAGGAAAAATATTTAGGTAAGAAGAAGTAGATAGTTTTAAAATAAAGTATTTGAAAAAGAAATGCACACTGAAAACCTAAAAAAAAATGCATTTTAATAAAAAAGAGTAGACAAAAAGCGCAAGCAAAAATTGAGAAAAACATGTTTTAATATTTTAATTTAGTTATTCATCAAAAAGATATAAAATTGTTTGTGGACCTATATATTTGTGGACCTAAAAGAGAATGCTTCCAAATACATAAAGTAATAATTGACATGACTAAGGGGAAAAGTAGATAAATCCACCAACAGTTGGAGATTCTAAATGTTACTGTCAAATTATGAAGAACAAATATAAAGCAAATCCATCAAGTTATAGAAGATCTGAAAACTACCAACCAACTTGACATAATTAACATTTCTATAAAAAAGCCAGAACAAATAACTCCAGCTGACATTTCAACAACAGGTTTAAATTGCATGGGTCCACTCATACATTCCCCAGTGGCTCAATCGTAAAGAATCTGCCTGCAATGCAGAAGACAAGAGTTCCATCCCTGGTTTGGGAAAATTCCCTGGAGAAGGAAATGGCAACCTGCTCCAGTATTCTTTCCGGGGAAATCCCATGGACAGAGGAGCCTGGCGGACTACAGTCCATTGGGTTGCAAAAGATTTGCACACGATTTAGCTACTAAACAACAACACACACTAGGTATATTAAATTAGACCATAATTACACTAAATTAAAAATTGACAAAATTAAAATATGAAGAAAATCCACAAATATCTGTAAATAAAACACTATGCTACTAAATAATCTCAGGATCCAAAAAATAATGAATCATAAGAGAAATTTAAAAATATTTCACACTGCAGTAAAACAAACACATGACAATTTTGTGGATGAACTTTCATCTAAACTTTGAATTGTGTGCTTCTTTAAAATGTTGCCTCTCATTTAATAATGAGAAAAAATAAGCTATAATTTCATAGCATTTCTTATGCCCATTGGAAAGCTGAAGTTAGTAGTTAAGGAAGCGTCTGAAATCCAAAGAGGTTTAAATTCTTCCAAGCAGTCAGAGGACATATATGTTTTCTCACCCATGACAGAGCATCAGGGAATCCAGCCCTGTTTTGACCACAGTATAAGCAGGTAAAATTTAACTTGACTAGAAGTCAAGTGGGAGCTAATAAATCTGAAGTTGCTGGGGGCACTTAGCAACTGCCTTTCCTCAGCCATACAGCCCTGCATTGCTTGAAATCTCAGGAGAAATTGAGTGCAGAGCAAAAGCCAGAGAGAGCGAAGCTGAGTGGCTCAGATGTGCCGACGTGATTGGCAGCTGTTCTGGGACAGGCATGAAACATATCCTACTTCCTGAGTCCTTTCTGTGTATACTGGGAGTACCTTAATCCCCCGGGTTAGGAGCTGCAAATGCTTCTGCCTGCAGAACTCAAAGGAGGTCATCACAGGTTGCAGACAGGACACAAGCAACTCACTGCCTGTTTCTCCTGACTTGTTCTTGTGTGACACCAAAGGACAGCATTGTCAGGAATGGCAAGAACTCACTCTCATACTAGGCTCTAAAGAGGCTATGCCTCGCAGCAGGAGTGTGTGTGAGTGCTTAGTCATTCCGTCCTGTCCGACTTTTTGTGACCCCATGGACTGTAACCCGCCAGGCTTCTCTGTCCATGGGATTATCCAGGCAAGAATACTGGAGTGGGCTGCCATTTCCTTCTCCTGGGGATCTTCCTGACCCAGGGATTAAGCTTGCATCTCCTGTGTCTCCTGCATTGCAGGAGGATTCTTTACCCACTGAACCATCGTGGAAGTCCCTGCAGGGGAGTTAGACACAAAACCCTGCCAATGATGCACATGTTTCATTCCTATGGAACAAAAGCTACAGAAAGAGGGGAAAGGATCCTCCTGAGATGGTTAGCAACTGTGACGATGACAGTGTGGTCAGCGATCATGTCCCCCATGATGGTATTCTGCAAAGCAAGTCAGAAGCTTCTAGGCAGGGAAATCAAGACCACTTACCTGCAAGGCAAAGGCTGAGGATGAAGGCAAGTTAGAGAGAAATGTCTACAGCTGATGGAGAGGTGATACTCATCTCAGGCCTTACAGTCTATATGAACATTCTCTATATGGCCTGGTCTATATTGAAGGGTTCTTTTCCAGTTGCTGGTGGTGCAGGAAATCCCCTCCCAAGGTCAACTGCTGATCTAAGGCTGAGTTAGACCTCCAGGGGATGGAGATGTAGGGATGCTGAGGAAGATGCTTGTCCAAGGCACAGGGGCACAGAGCCTTTTTAAGACTGAGAAAATAGGAGAAAGGGCTAAAACTCAGGGGATTCCAATGCCAAGTATTGTACAATCTACTGCGAGGAAGGGCAAGTGCATAATGCTAGTCATCTGCGGCACAGACATTCAGGAATGGCTGAAAGCTGGGATTCGAGCACAGAAAACCTCCCCAGCACTTCACCACCACTAGAGGCATGGGAAGCCTGTGACATTTGGAAATCAACCATAGCAGTAGCAACAACAGCAAACTGTTATAACAACCATAAAAAACCAGTGCCATTCCAGACTATATTGGCCCAACCACTGACTCTAATGACCTGACGGGAAGAATACCTGAGGCCTTAACCAAGGTTTAGAACAACTTATCATCGCTTCTGTCATTCCACTGGAATGACTTGCATTCAATAGAAATGTATGAAAATACAACAGAGAGAAAAACTAAATCCCAATTTTCAAGAGATAAAGCAGCTAACAAAACCAGACAGAAATAAGATGTTGCAACTATCAGACAAAGATGAAAAAAATAACTATCACTATTATCTTAAAGTATCTAGTGAAAAATAGTTCAAAATACATGCAAAGATGAGAATTTCATCAGAGAGAAGAAAATACAGTATTAAGAAATATTCAAAATAAAATTCTGATAACTAAAAAAAAAAATCTGTTCACTGGCTTATCAGTTGGATTGAAGCATTTGAGGGGAGAATCAATAAACTTGAAAATGAGAGAATAAAAAAAAGTATAAATTACCCAAACAAAATGCAAAGGGGAAAGAGACTTTTTATAAAAGAAAACACAAGGAAAATGGACCATTGTACTGTCTAATATTTGTGTGTATATGTTTAGTCGCTCAACTGTGTCTGACTTTCTGTGACCTCAAGGCCTGCAGCCTGCCAGGCTCCTCTGTCCATGGGATTCTCCAGGCAAGAAGACTGAGTGGGTAGCCATTCCCTTCTCCAAGGGATCTTCCCCAACCAGATATTTCACCTGGGTCTCCTGCTTTGCCGATGGATTCTTTACCATCTGACCTTCCAGGGAAACCCTGTCTAACATATGGGCAGATACAACTTAAGAATAAGGGAAAAATCAGTAACATGGGTAAGAAATATTTGAAGTGATAATGACTAATAATTTCCACAAAACTAACACGGCAAAAATCTTAGCTATAACACCAAAACTATAATTTTATAAAATGATGAATTGGACTTCATCAAGACTATTAAAATTTAAAATACTGTTATGAAAATGAAAGCCAAGGCAAAGACTGGGAGAAAATATTTGAAAAAGTATCTGATAAAAAATTTATATCCAGAAAATATACATATATGGGAACTGCATTTTTAAAAATGTGTTTGTCTAATACTTTGCACAGTTTTAGCTTGCACAGTTATTATTTTATTCTACCTCTGCATATGCAAAAAAGTATATCAGTATGTTACATTGTATGACAATCTAGTACATGTAGAAGTAATTTTTAGTGGAAAACAATATTAACAAAAATCTCGAACAGTACGGTGGTTACCTCTGGATATAGTGGAAATGGTAGATGGGCTGAGAATGGGTCCCAAATATTGTCAGTTGCAGTATTTTCTACCTTAATACTTGGAGAAGGCAATGGCAGCCCACTCCAGGACACTTGCCTGGAAAATCCCATGGACGGAGGAGCCTGGTAGGCTACAGTCCATGGGGTCGCGAAGAGTCAGACACGACTGAGCGACTTCACTTTCACTTTTCACCTTCATGCATTGGAGAAGGAAATGGCAACCCACTCCAGTGTTCTTGCCTGGAGAATCCCAGGGATGGGGGAGCCTGGTGGGCTGCCATCAATGGGGTTGCACAGAGTCGGACACAACTGAAGCGACTTAGCAGCCGCAGCAGCAGCTACTTTAATCCTGGTGTGACTAAGAGGTGAGTTTGATTTTCTCAGAATTTCCCAGCTGAGATTTATGAATTTTAGTGTGTCAAAATGTTCCCCTTCCTCTGTCTCTCAAAAACAAAACAAGCGACAGCAACCAGGGCCAATATTTTAAAGAGAATCACTGAGAGCCACGTTCTCTACACTCTTTTCAAAGAGCTGAGATCTCTAACTCCTTTCAAAGATGAAACAGCTTTGAATTGTAAAGTCCTCTCAAATTCTGTACCATACCCTCAGAGATCAAAAGCAAAATATTTTTAGTTTTCAAATACAAATCCTTTAGATGCATTGTGGAAGCCATTGACTTTGGCCAATATAATCACTGAAAAATCTTAAGGCAAAGAAAAACAGTCACATGGATGATACAATACTGTCCTGTGGAAATCACAAATCACTGAGCAGTGAGAGCAAAAACGTCTGCCTGGGATACTGTTGATGAATAATTGTCCTTCGCACTTAGGATTTTAATAAGGGTAGCTTAGTGCCCAACACACTGTCAGTGCTTAAGACCACATAATATAGGACCTACCTCCCAAGCCCCTCCCAACAATGGCAAAAGCGTTCTTGTAGGAACACTGTAGAGAGGCCAACTCAAACATCTGTCGCATATTCCGCAGTGGTGTTGATAGAATCGTTGCAATTATTCATGAAGGCTAAAATTACATTTTTTTTCTGGCAGTGCATTGCTATGATAACACCTCCCATACCTATTTTAAATCTCAGATCATCAGCATAAGCCCAATTATTTGAAAAACTCAAAAAAGAACTTGAATTAAGAGTATAGGCACATAATTTAGAAATGTTCCTAATGATTTTAAAAGTCTGTGCATAGCACTCACTGAAAAGAATTACTTGCCTTTCCCCCAGAATTACTGCAGTAAGTTAGAATAAACATGCCTAAATCAAACAAGTGACCAAAAGCTAAAGAAAATATGTGTTTATGAACAAAATTGAATGTTATAGTGGATTAATTTAACAATTGTATGCAAATAAGTTTGCCTGGATATGATGCTCGCCTTTGGTCTCCTTTTCTGTGAGAATAGTTGACTTATATAGATGAATGGAAGATGAGGTATATATACACGATGGCATATTATCGCTGTTTAGTCACTAAGTCACGTCTGACTCTTTGCAACCCCACGGACTGTAGCCCACCAGGCTCCTCTGTCTGTGGGGTTTTCCAGGCAAGAATACTAGAGCGGGTTGCCATTTCCTTTTCCAGGTGACCTTCCTGACCCAGAGATTGAACCTGCATTTCCTGCATTGGTAGGTGGATTCTTTACCACTGTGTCACCTGGGAAGCCCATGAAACACATGATTGGATTGAATTATAAATGGCTAAGTATTCACTGTATGATTCAAATTCTTAATTATGCCAGAATAGCTTATCTTTTCTGTTTAAAATAAAATAAATCAGGTTTTTCTCCCACACCCAATTCAGAGAAGATATATAGAGAATAATAGAGTGTCATTCATTTATTCATGCAATCTAGAGCTTTTGTGTCCCTCCCTGTCCTCATGACAGAGGACAGAGGGGAGGAGAAGGGTGTGAGGGCTCTTGCCTTCTTGGAACTTAGTCTAGGGAGGAAAACAAGCATTAAACACGGCATAAAAGAGTAATGCCTCGCTATATCCATGAAAAGTGATATGAATGGGAAGTACCCGGTGCCATAAGACAATGTAATGCAGGATGAAGCCTAGTTTGGGTGACAGGTAAGCAATGACTTTCTGGCTGAAATCCGAAGGATGAGTTCCAGTGGTGAACTGTGCATCCAGTAACGATGAGGAGGGAGAGGCAGGCACAAATAAGCCCTAAATTAGAAAGTGGAAATTAGTCTGTTTGAGATGACAGAGAATGGAAAGATTCACAGGAAGTAAGGGTGTTCAGTAGGACTTTTAATATGTTGAATAAAAATAAATAAATCATTAGGCAAGTTGGATGTGATACATTAGAGATGAGACCATCACAGCACAGACACATTGCGTTACCACAGTTTCCTTTGGCCAAGAAAAAAAAAATGCATGAACTTAATACAACTACAGGACAGTTGCTAAAAAACAGTTTGCTGGTCCTTGACAGCTTAGAAAGAGTGACACTTTTGCCCTTTCAAATCCCCCCTAAGGAAATTACGGCACTGAAAACAGTGATGAAAGCACATTGGTTTTCAATGCAAAAATAGTTTAGAATTAATTCATTCGTATGTTGACATTCAAAACAAACAAACCTATTTTCCTCTTCCAGGATAGTCAAGCTTCCAGTGGATTTAGCTAAAAATTTGTCATGCTCATTAAGGACCTGTTTGTTTTGTTTTTGTAAATGTCATCTAAATATTTAGAATTATAGAGAAACTGACAGTGGACAAAAGCTGATTTTACCCTGAAAGAGGAGTCTGTTGCTGCCAGGAATTCACCATTTTGACATCAGAATTGATGGATTGGATATAATTCCTGTCCAAAACAATAGGCTAAGAGGTCAAGTATATTTCCCAAAGCCAAGATACTGCAGTGTCATAAAAAACATCCACTGTGTTCTGGGCAAACACTGTAATTATTTTCTACCTAAAACCCCCTCCTTGGGATTGGCATTTCAATTCTTAGTTATTTCATTTAATTAGTGTAAATTTCACTTAGAAGTAGTGGTGACATAAAATATATCTTAGAAAGATGGGATAAATATGGTTATAAGATTCATGAAAAAAAAATGTAGGTTTTTATCAACATCCAGGAAAAGTATCAGAAATGATAAACCTCAACTTTACATGCGAAAGTATGGTATTTATAATGCCAAGGTGAGGAAGAATACAAGAAAAATACATACTCCCTTATACTTGTTCTTCATTGTTATTTCTGTGATATCGCCATCAATAGCATTTTTTACCACTTGCTGTTCACTCAGCGTTATTTCAAATGCTTTTAGAATTGGTCCCTGTACTCAAGACATTTATACATTAGGAGAATTAGCTCAGATAATAATGGTGTAGAAATGGGAAACAATTTGAGAATAACATAGAATATATAATTTGGCTCTAGACAACTTTATATATTATCAAGTACTAAGTGGTATAAAAGGATATTTTTAAAAAACATCACTGAGAAGACTACGGTTCACTGAAAAGCCTCTTAAGGTACAACAGAGCAATTAGTCAAGTGGAACATAAATACACAAATGTGCGTATGTGCACTGCACAATTGTGTGGACTCCTGGGTTTCAGAAATGTATCTATTTGACAGTTTGGAGTAATAAGTAGCTCAATACTGGGTGTCAGGAGACCTAAAGTCCTAGTGTGACCGAACTCAGATTTGGCTCCTTGATGCTCAAAAAACAAGTGTCAGTAGGAAGGAAAGGTGCTTTATTCAGAAAAGCATTCCTTCAATCTGAGAAGGTGAACTCATGCTTGGAGAATGACTCGGAAGATTCCACTCAGCTATAACAATTTCTAAGGGGCAACGGGAAAACGGTTTTCAGTTAATCATTAAGGAGGAGGTCTGATTCTTTGTCATTATTCCATTGCATGCAGACCCACTGACTTCTGATTGTCTTTTCAATACTGTCTTGCCTGAATAATCAGCCGGCAACTGAATTCTGTCTTGACAGAGTTATCTGCCTGCAAATTTGCTGAGGAGAGAAGCTGGGGGTACAGTTAGTCATCATTTTTTAATTCCTTAATTCTTCATTCTTACTCCTTTTAATCCAGTAAAGGAATCAACAGGTTAAGCAAGGCATTGTGTACTTTCAGTAGAGCAGAAGGCAGGAGTTAGGTTAAATGTTCCCTCGTGATCTCATTTTCAGAATCAAGGTTTAAAGGGAACATAAATAGAGAAACAGGCAAGGGCAAAAGAGCCGCTTAGAAATCCCAGCTTCTCAACCATCCTTGCACGTCTGTGATGAGGGGCTAATGTGCTGACATAGGGCGACGTATTTTCAGAGTGGGAGATGGGACTTGGGTCTGTTTGCAGCATCTCTTTGCTGACAATTTTAGTTGCCTGCTTGCACAAATGGGCAGAGCAAGCCACAATTATTCTAGTGCCCACAAGGATACAGATTTTTATGAGCAATAGTGTTAATCTTGTTCTTTCATTGAATCCTGATTGGTGACTCTATCTTCCTAACCATTAACTGTTCAAACCTGCTCTTTTGCGACTGGGAGGCCTGGGAGACCAGTTTTCCTACAAACAAGAGGTGGGGGACAGAGAGGTGTTTTGTACCTGGGCAGGGTGGGGTGGGCTGAGCAGGGGGGCTTCTGCTCAGTTCCACTAGTTCTACAGGAAGTGGGTGAGTGAGTGTTGAAATGTAAGAGAAGAGTGACAGCATGATACAATTTGATGGATATGAAAGATACCCATAGACACCATGAATTAAAGACTCTAAAACTGAATCTACAGTGCTTATGTTATGGATAACATCCCTACACCATTCTCATCAGTGGTTTCACAACAACCCTGGTATTGATTTCCCACTCATATTTATTCCTGCTTTTATCCTTATTTAGAAAGTCTTTCTTTTGTGATAATAAAAATTTGTACATCCAAAAAATCAAACTATTAATATGTTCTATCTTACTTCTTTTTTTTAAAATTTCTTCTCTTCTTTTTTTTTCCCCCTACTGGTCTTCCTTATTTTTTCCCTTCATTTTTCATTTAATATTTTAACAAATAAGAATTGATGAGTTACTCTGTGACACTCACTGATCTAGGTGTTTGAAATATATCAATAAGCATTTCCTACTTCAGGGAATCTTCCTGAGTCAAGGATGGATCTCTTGCATCTCCTCCATTGACAGGTAGATTATTTACCACTGAGCCACCTAGGAAGCCCCAATCAATAAGCAAAATAGATACAAAATCCCTAATTTTATTGACCTTTTACTAGAGATTTATGAGAATAAATTTTAGTATCTTAGCATATAATAAGCACCAATGAAAAGCGGGGGGGAACCTTAAGCAAAACAAAAACAAAAAAACAACTCAAGGACCCACGAAAGAAAAAGGAAAAGTGAGAATTGCATGGAATCCATTGTGGTGTGCTATGGGAAGAAAACAAGAATTAATAGGTGTCCATAGTTGAGAATTTTGTGAACAATTGTGAGGATTTTTGCTCAATATTGAAAGTGTAGCATTTGCAAGGTTTTCAATAAATTATTTTTATTATCTAATTTAGTGTAAGAAGCATCTGTGATATAATTTTCAGAATAGACTGTTGAGTATTAAATGCAGAAAAAGAATGACTAGCTAGGAGACTACTGGAGAATTTCAGTGAAAACTACTTGGACCAAGAAGGTACTGGAGTAATTAAATATGAAACTGACATGATTGGGATGGTTGATATAAAGCAAATAGAATGTATCATATTTCTTCATAAGTTATTTTTATTTATGTTTAATTTTAATAAGTCAAAATTATCATTTTACAACTTTTCATTTGCAATGCTATTTATTTGCAAATACAGTTAGCATACAGAATCTTCCAAGTAAACCTCATATCTGAAAGCAAACAATAGCCTCAACATGTCAATTTTCTGAATAAATTATCAGCCATGAATTCATTTGCAATCATAAAGGGCAAATTGTGAATATTGTTTAAAATGAAGCACAAAGACAATTTCCCTCTCAAAGATTATTTTACCATCTGAAAAACACAGAACCTGGGTGGAATAAATGGTCGGATTCTTTTATTTTAAATAGCACTGAAACCCCTCTTGGGTTTTATAGTAATTATTACTTTTATTTTAAGATCTAAGCAAACAGTTTGATTTGCATTTTAAGACTGTAAGATTTATAAAAATGGGCAGAAAGTATCTGCATAAAGCTGATCAATATGGGGCCCGAAGCGTTAAAAAAAAAAATAAAAAAAAAATTAAAAAAAAAAAAAAAAAAAGCTGATCAATATACTTGACAGCTTCAGTATGTCATTCCATTCATGATCATTTAGAGTATTTCTGCTGACTGTCTATTAGAAACATCTTTTGCCAGTCATCAAAGAGTTTTGTTAAAATGACTGTGGGATTAGCATATGAATTATTTCAGGTGACAGATATAAAATGTCATAAACTGTCTGAAAAGAATAAATGAAGGGCCAGTACCACACCTCATTGTTTGTAATGTGACTGATAAAATTTTACCACAAAAGCAGCTAAGTAGTTTGCATAAATTATTAAATCATATGCATACATGAGAATTGGTAACTAAACAGGAAATCTTCTTGTGAATTTCTAGTAATTCATTTATTAAAAAAATATAGCCCGTCAATAATTCAGGATTATTTTGATTATATTCCAAGAGTACAATATTTTCAGATGTAGCAAAAAGGAGTTAATTTTGAGACATTGCTTTTGCAAATATATCCCAGATCTGAATAATAAGTTGGAATATAAAAGACATATCTAGCAGGAAACAATTTCAAATAGCCAAAATAGGTATACATTTATTGCAATGTGTTTTTAATTAAAGAATTTAAATTTTCCCCAAAGTTGCTTCATTACTTGCAGCCTAAGTACATTTAATATTTCCTTTATTAATTTTTTGAAGTATGCATTTTCTTTTGTTTCAATGGCTTCTGTTTTGTAAACAATTTGGCTTTACAGTACATTTCAGTTTTTGAGGCAAATGTCATTAGAATATTTCATGTTTCCCACTGGTATAATATCAGTGGGATATATATATATATCATATATATATCAAAACTATGTTCTTCACTTACATTCTATCTTAATAAATTGCAAGTTATTTAATGTATATTTTATATTTATAAAAATATCTATTTTTGTATTAATGTGAAAATTGCTTTTTCACATATTATAGGTATGAAAACGTTAATATATATAAAATAGAAGGGACACACCAGCTTATGTACAGTTACATAGACTTAGTTCATTCTAGAAATGTTAGCAAATAACACAGAAATCAGTTAGTATGCCTTTGAAAATGTGTATTATTTGCATAATTACCTTCTTTGGCAAATATATATGAAACCTCAATTCCTTTCTACCTCTAGCATATATTTTAGATTAGCTTATGTAAAGTATTTAAATGTATTATCATAAAATCACATATATACATATATATTATGTTAGAAAATGAAGACAAAGGAGATTTAAAATATATATAAAGGGAGGTAAAATAATTAAAAACTGATTTAAAAAAGTCTGAGCATTATATTCAATAATTACCTCAAAGTTATTTGATAGTTAATGTACAGTAATCATAGTCTTCAAAAATAAAGCATATTTATTTCTGTAATAAATAAATGCAACTCACATATAAGTGTGACCACAGATGTATTCAATACTAAGTTTTAATCTGTTTGATAACGTAGACATATGCTATCTTAAGATTTTTGCTATATATTCTAAGTCTAAACTTTTATTGAAATGTTGATAAATGTAATATAAATATAAAATGAGCTTTTAAGTGATTGATAATAAAGATACTAGGAGTCAGATAGATGGGTGGAGGTATAAGCAGGACTATTTTATCCTTGTCCATACCCATTGTCTTAGTGAATGGCAGTGACACTCTTGTTACTGTTGTTGTTGCTGCTCATACATTCCACATACAGAAGTGCCTTTCCATATTAGATACCACAAATGTGTTTGAAGACGGAGCAGAGAAAGAGCTGATGGGACTCTAGCCCTCATGAATCCTGTAATCAAACACAGAAAGTGTTACAAAACAAAACCAACAACAACAAAAAAGGAACACTATAATGAGGAGAGAATTAGGGATATGAGGAAAGGATTCATTATTTTTAGGTCCTCAAATACATGCATACCTCAGAGATATTGCAGATCCAGTTTTAGACCTCTGCAATAAAGTAAATTTCACAATACAGTGTTTCACATGAATTGTTAACTTTCCCAGTGCTTGTAAAATTTATGTTTACATTATATTGCAGTCTATTAAGTGTGCAATAGAATTATGTCTTAAAAAAAAAAACACAACTTGGTTAAAAATACTTTATTGCTAAGTAATTGCAAACCATCATCTGAGCCTTCAGCATATCATAACCTTTTTGCTGTCAAAGAGTCTTGCCTCAATGTTTATGGCTTTTGACTGATCAGGGTGGTGATTGCTGGAGGTTAGGTGGCTGTGGCAATTTCTTAAACTAGGGAAAAAGTGAAGCTTGGGCGTCAATTGACTTCCTTTCACTAATGATTTCTTTGCAACACGCAATGCTGTTTGATAGCATTTTACCCTCAGTAGAATGTCTTTCTTTGGAGTCAATTCTCTCAATCCCTGCCACTGTTTTATAACTAGCTTGATGTAGTATTCTAAATCTTTTGCTTTCATTTCAGCAGTCTTTACAGCATCTTCATCAGGAGTACATTCCGTCATATCACATCACCACTTTCTTGTTTCGTAAGAAGCAACTCCTCATCCATTAAGGTTGTATCATGAAATTGCAGCAATCCACTCACAGCTTCACGCTCCACTTCTAATCCTAGCTCTCTTGCTATTTCTGCCACATGGGCAGTTCCTTCCTCCACTAAAGTCTTGAACCCTTCACAGTCATCAGTGAGGTTTGAATCAATTTCTCCCAAACTCCTGTTTACGTTGATATTTTGACTTTTTCTGTAAATCACCAATGTTCTTAATGGCATCTAGAATTTTGAATCTTTTCTAGAAGGTTTTCAATTGACTCTGCCCAGATACATCAGAGGGATCACAATCTATACCAGCTATACAAAATATGTATCTTTAATAATAAGTTTTCAAAGTCAAAATGACTCCCTGATCCACGGGCTGCAGAATGGTCATGGTGTTAGCAGGCATGAAAACAGAATTCATCTTGTTGTGTTTCTTTTTTTTTTTTTTTCTTGTTGTGTATCTTTATGAGAACTCTTGGGTGACCAGGTGCATCATCAATGAGCAGTAACATTTTTAAATAATATTTTTTTCGGATCAGTAGGTCTCAACTCTGGTTTTAAAATATGCAATATACCATGTTGTAAACATGTGCTTTCATCCAGGCTTTGTTGTTCCAAATATAGAGCACACGCAGAGTAAATATAGCATAATTCTAAACGGCCCTGGGATTTTCAGAATGACACATGAGCATTGGCTTCAGTGTAAAGTCACCAGCTCCAATGGTCCTTAAAAGACAGTCAGTCAGCCTGTCCTTTGAAGAGTTAAAGCCAGGCACTGACTTTTCCTCTCTAGCTATGAAAGTCCTAGATGGCCTCTTCTAATAGAAGGCTGTTTCATCTACACTGAAAATCTCTAGTTTAATGCAGCTACCTTCATTAATGATCTGAGCTGGATCTTCTGGATAACTTGCTGTAGCTTCTACATCAGCTTGTGCTGCCTCGCCTTCCACTTTACTGTTATGGGAAAGGCTTCTGTTAAGTCTCATAAACCACCCTCTGCTGGCTTCAGATTTTCTTCCCAGCTTCCTCCCCTCTCTCAGCCTCCACAGAACTGAAGAGAGTAAGGGCCTTACTCTGGGTTAGGCTTTGGTTTAAGGAAATGCTGTAGCCGGTTTGGTTTTCCATCCAGACTATCAAAGTTTTCTTATCATTCCTGTGTTCACTGAAGCAGCACTTTTAATTTCTTCATGGACTTTTCCTTTGCATTCACAACTTGAATGTTTATTACAAGAGCCCTAGATTTCAGATTATCTCAACTTCTGACATGTCTTCTTCACTGACCTTAGTTATTTCTAGCTCTATTTTTCTTTTGTATTTTTAAAACTTTATTTGTTTTAATTATTTTTCCCACATATTTTCTATCATTATTAGAGATATTAACTGGCCTAATTTCCATATTGTTATATTTCAGGGAATACAGAAATCCAAGGAGAGGGTGAGAAATAGGGGGAAAGCTGGTCGGTGGAGCAGTCAGAACATTGATTTCATTATTTATTGATTTAGCGATCCATCTCATAGAGGGGCAGTTAGTGAAGCCCTAAAACAATCACAATATTTTATTAATAAGAGTTAATAACAATTGAAGACCACTGTTCACAGATCACCATTGTGTGGGTGCTCAGTTGTTGCGTAATATCTGACTCATGGACTGTAACCCACCAGGCTCCTCCGTCCATGGGATTTCTCAGGCAAGAATACTGGAGTCGGTTGCCATTTCCTTCTCCAGGGAATCTTCCCAACCCAGGTATCGAACCTATGTCTCCTGTATCTCCTGCATTGACAGGTGCATTCTTTACCACTGAACCACTTGGGAAGCCCCACAGATCACCATAGCGAATACAGAATAATGGAATCATTTGAAATATTTTGAGAATTCCCAAATATGACACAGACACATGAAAGGAGCAAATACTATTGGGGAAAATATCCCTGAGGTACTTGCTGCTTGCCCGGCAGCCACAAAGATAAATTATAGGCATTTCATGCCTGTAGTGAAATTCAAATTATATAATAATTATTTGAATCTGCTAACTTAGTAAATGGTTCAGAAGTTAGTTTAATCTAATGACCAATTCTGACGGCTACTTTAAACTTCAATCTACTATTTCTAGTTCAGTGTGCCTTCACTCTATGTGTGCTATTTTCCACCATTTGTGTAAATAGATAATTCCTCAAAGAAAACCATAAGGCTATGTGATTTAACATAAATGATATACAACATAAACATCTGGAGATCTCTCATGTAAGTAATTTCAGTTCAGTTCAGTTGCTCAGTAATGTCTGACTCTTTGCGACCCCATGGACTGCAGCACACCAGGCCTCCCTGTCCATCACCAACTCCCAGAGTTTACCCAAACTCATGTCCATTGAGTCAGTGATTCATCCAACCATCTCATCTTCTGTAGGCCCCTTCTCTACCTGCCTTCAATCTTTCCCAGCATCAGGGACTTTTCAAATGAGTCAATTCTTCACATCAGGTGGTCAAAGTACTGGAGTTTCAGCTTCAGCATCAGTCCTTCCAATGAATATTCAGAACTGATTTCCTTCAGGAAGGACTGATTGGATCTCCTTGCAGTCCAAGGGACTCTCAAGAGTCTTCTCCAACACCACAGTTCAAAAGCATCAATTCTATGGCACTCAGCTTTTTTTATAGTCCAACTCTCACATCCATACATGATTAATGGAAAAACCATAGCTTTGACCAGACTGACCTTTGTGGGCAAAGCAATGTCTCTGCTTTTTAATATGCTGTCTAGGTTGGTCATAACTTCTCTTCCAAGGAACAAGCGTCTTTTAATTTCATAACTGCAGTCACCATCTACAGTGATTTTGGAGCTCAAAACAATAAATTCTGTCACTGTTTCCATTGTTTTCCCATTTATTTGCCATGAAGTGATGGGACCAGATGCCATGAACTTAGTTTTCTGAATGTTGAGTTTTAAGCCAGATTTTTCACTCTCCTTTTTTACTTTCATCAAAAGGTACCGGGGTCCAGTCCCGGTAGAGTCCAGAGGTTCTCTTTGGATGAGCCGCATTGGCGAAGAAAAGAAAGCAAGTCGAGTCTTGGTTGAGTGCAGAATCAAAACTACTTTATTCTTTTACATCAGTGCTTATATACTCTAAAACCAATAATCCTTTAAAGATGTTTAAGGAGGGGGGAATGATAAGATTGTACCAGGTGCATAATCATGGGTTACATCATAAATAACTTTCCAGAACAGTCAATACCTACACATAACTTTTAAACAATTCAATGGCAGCAGCTAGTCAACTGTGAAAAGCCATCTACAAACCTTATCTTGGGAAGCTCAGCCCCACGGGGACTTAGCTCTGGTATGTAATCCTAAGGGTCAGAGGTCTCATGAATTCCCTCCTGATCTCACCCTAAGGAATTTTCTCAATCTCGTAATAGACTCTATCTATTTTTGCTTATAGAATAGATAGGCCTGTTTATTGGGACCCATGTGCCCCCAGGGACTGTGTTGCTGCCAGGCAAAGGTTTCAAGGAGGGATTTTAGGTAAGAGTCAGACTAGTTTTTAGGTAATATAGAAGAACGCCAAGCATCAGAAGATGAAAGGGCGAAGGCCTGGGAATGGATGGTGGGGCGGTCTCGAGAAATCCCTGGAGGTCCGGACGCCTTTGCGTGTGGAGCGGTCCTGGAGGTCTGGGCGCCTTTATGTGCCAGCTCCTTGAACTCAGACCTTGTCATGGGCAGGGTTTCTCTCGCTAGCTCCAGACAAAAAGGTTCTTTAGTTCTTCTTCACTTTCTGCCATAAGGGTGGTGTCATCTGCATATCTGAGTTATTGATATTTCTCCCGGCAATCTTGATTCCAGCTTCTGTTTCATCTGGCCCAGCATTTTTCATGATGTACTCTGCATAGAAGTTAAATAAACAGGGTGACAATATACAGCCTTGATGTACTCCTTTCCCAATTGGAAGCAGTCTGTTGTTCCATGTCCAGTTCTAATTGTTGCTTCCTGTCCCGCATACAGATTTGTCAGGAGGCAGGTCAGGTGGTCTGGTATTCCCATCTCTTGAAGAATTTTCCACAATTTGTTGTGGTCCACACAGTGAAAGGCTTTGGCCTAGTCAATAAACAGAAGTAGATGTTTTTCTGGAACTCTCTTGCTCTTTCTATGATCCGACAGATGTTGGCAATTTGACCTGGTTCCTCTGAATTTTCTAAATCCAGCATGAACATCTGGAAGTTCATGGTTCATGTACTGTTAAAGTCTGGCTTGGAGAATTTTGAACATTACTTTGCTAGCATATGAGATGAGTGCAATTGTGAGGTAGTTTGAGCATTCTTTAGAATTGCCTTTCTTTGGGATTGGAATTAAAATTGAACTTTTCCAGTCCTGTGGCCACTGGTGCATTTTCCAGATTTGCTGGCATATTGAGTCCAGCACTTTCACAGCATCATCTTTTAGGATCTGAAATAGCTAAACTGGAATTCTATCACCTCCACTAGCTTTGTTCGTAGTGATGCTTCCAAAGGCACACTTGACTTTACATTCCAGGATGTCTGGCCCTGATCACAACATCCTATGTTTCAAGATAAATATATATATGTATAATATATGTTAAAATTCAGAATAAGTATATACATATACATATTATGTATATGTCTACATATATAATACATATATGCAGTTAATATAATATATATACATACTCATATTTTTCTAAATCTGAAATATTGCTTATAATCTTAAGAATCTAGGTATATTCTAGTTGTACTAGATAATTTTTTTCTAACTTCATGTTTATATTTGAAAACACATGATTTTTTTTTTCAAACTGTGCTCTTTACACATGAAAACAGAACAGCTTATTTCAGTAAGAGCATGTGGATATCTAATGTAATGGTGATCAAGCAAAATGTCTGCTTATAAAATATGAGTTAAAAAAATAAATGTTTTCATTCAAGAATCTTATTTTGGTAGAATAAAAATAGACCTGGAAGCAAAAGGACAAAGGAAATTTTGCTTCAGGTGGCATTGGATTTCAGTTGAGGAATAACATCAAATCTGTTTCTATGTTTAATATTTTTCCTAATATGTGTAGCTATTATCAGAGACACAGCTTATAAACTAGAAGGTATAATTTATTCCTTGTAAATCATTGAATATAATACCCACTTTATTTATATATATATATATTGAACAATAAACATTTTGTGTTTGACTTTTGCAGGTATAGCATACCAGAGACAATTTCAAAACAGGAAAATAATAATTACACACTGCCTTCCACTAAATTCCATAAAGCACCCAATAGAGAGGATTCATCAACATACCAAATTCATTCTTTTTTTTAAGGTGATTTATTTTATATTATTTTTTGACTGTAGTGGGTCTTTGTTGCTGTAAGGTGAATTCTTAAGTACCAGGGAAGTCCTATACTCATCCTTGATAGTTTGTGTTCAAGACAGAGACTACTCTATGGCATATCTATCTTTTTTGTTTCCTTGTTTATTTTGTCACTTTTTAAAAAATCATAAAATATTTCTCACTAAATAAGACAAGAAAGTGCTGAACATAAATGAGCACACTTTCTGTTTTTATCTATTGAGTTAACAGCACTTCAATCTGTATTCACGCTCACACTCTGTTGCCGCATACACAGATATTTAGATATTATGGTAAAATCTACAGATTTCTTAACATTTACATCTTAAGATGTAAACCACAATGCTTTCATTTTATGTGGAGCTACTTTCACTACCCACCTATCTTCAAATATGTCAAAAGACTCCTGAGAAGTGTCCTTGAACTTCTGTAAACAGGACCCAGTGGCATCCAAAATGGTACTGTCCACATTAAAATGTAAATGAGCCCGCAGTTACTGCAACCAAGATCATTTTATACAGGTGTTTAAATATAACAAGACCTTAAAATCGATCCTTCAGGGATACCATAGTTGCTGAACTGCATCTAGGCATAATGCGTTCTATATACGTGGTTTTATTGCTCTTGTGTGATGCTCACTGAACTCTCCAGAAAACAGTCTGCTAAATTAAATAAAAGGACATCTTACCAAAACCCACATGAGCATTTATTTCAGCTCTCCTCAAAAGGAACAAACATAATTTTTAGTGATCATGATTTGCTTGACATTTGATTAATATTTCTTGACCAATTACGGTATTAATCAAAAAAGGCACATGCTATCTGCCTTAGAACAAACCATGTTTATGGAAAAAATTAAAATGTGACATAGGTTTCCTTGATAAGGGAAAAGTTTCATCTCTGGTTATCTTATGGTTCTTTTATTTATCTCTGATTCACCTAATATGTGGTATGTGGTCAAACTGTATGAGCCTCCTCGTCATATGTCACCACCAAGGTGAATTAAATTACCTCCTGGCAGCATTGTTGCTAGCATATATTCATAATGCATGATTCATAAAGCACTTCCTAATCTCTTAAATCAGATCCTCTACCAGACAATAAATGTAAATGCAGTCAACCTAAGATCTCATTTCCAATGAATATAAGAAAGATAACTTTTCCAATCTGGGTTACTTTATTATCAGTGGGAATAAATGAACCTTATTTTCCCTCTAAATAAAGTCTAGAGAAGGCAAAAGAGAACAGAGGATGCCAGGATAAAAAAAGAGAGATTAATTTTCTATTATTTGATATATCACATTTAAAGTGCTCTTGCATTTCTGGGTCTTGCTACCTAATAAATGTCAAAGAAAGAAAAATAGAAAGTGGCTTTTGAGTTCTGAGCTCATCAATTCCCTCTTTTTCAAAGCTGTACCTCTCAGTTAGCATCACTTCTATTAACTAGAGATAAAAAAAATGACAACAAACAAAAGATACTCGTTTGATTAGGGTAGTTGTATATGTACAGACTTAACTTTATCTTAAATGTTTTTAAGATATATTAAAAAATATATTTATATCTCAAAATATATTTTAAAAAATATGTGCTTTTAATTAAATATACACCCCTAAAAACAATCTGAAGTTTATAAGAATTATTTTTCAATAAATTCTTCTATCTTTATCTATCTACTTATCTATAAGCATCTCTATCACCTATTTATACCATCTATATACTTAACACCTAGTCAATTAGCTATCTACATATTTATTTCCTCTGTTTCTATAGTTTTCTAGAATTATTTTTGCAGGAGTAGCTAAATGGCCACTGGCTCTGGGATAAGTAGATGCATTCAGGAACAAAATGGTCAATACTGTGTAGATGGGAATACTTATATGTGTTTTTAAACTTATTCATCAGTATATTACTAGTCAACCCCTCCTTTTACTAAACTTCAGGTTAATTTCATTTCTTCCCTTTTTCTTTTAAGAGAACTACTTCTACAAATAATAATATCCCCACAATATATATGTAGAAGTAATAAGAGATGTATGATTTGGCACTGATCCAACTTGTGTGTCTTAGAATTATCCTACCTGCCCCAACAGTATGAATTCTCCCTAAACCTGCTATAACTGGCATGAGGCTTACAGGCTTCAGGTAGAATATTCCTTCCCAGAACTATTCATGAAATTTTATAAGTATTCCTAAGAAACTTATATATATATATATATATATATATAATTCAAGCCCCAGGGTGAACATGGCTTCAGATACTTGTTAATATCTAGGTCTGAACTCTGCGATAGCTAGGCCCTGGGTGCTGTCACACATTAGGTGGGTGTAGTTGTGTGATGCTGTGTGTGAGTGGGTTTTCAGTACCTAAGTCATGTCCGACTCTTTGCGACGCCATAGACTGTAGCACGCCAGGCTCCCCTGTCCTTCACAACCTCCCTGAGTTGCTCAAACTTATGGCCACTGAGTGGGTGATGTTATTTAACTATCTCTTCCTTTGTCACCTTCTTCTCCTTTGATGCTACTGACCAGCAAAACTGTACTGACGTCCAAGGCTGAAGCCCCCAGTTTCTATACTGATGTGATGAACTCCACACCAGCCGTGCCACTAAGATGCAGGCATGGCCATAGCTGGATTCATACAGACATGGACTTCCCAGGTGGCTCAGTGGTAAAGAATTTGCCTGCAATGCAGGAGACACAGGTTCCATCCCTGGGTCAGGATGATCCCCTGGAGGAGGAAATGGCAACCCACTTCAGTATTCTTGACTGGAGAATTCAGTGCTCAGAAGGTCCTGGCTACTGTCCATGGGGTCCCAAAAGAGTCAGATGTGGCTTTGCAATGGAGCACACATATACACATACAAAAATACACTTACATTAAATTTGGTCTTGAACATGTATATGTTTGGAGTAGATAGATTAGGGAGATAAATGTGATATTTCAATGTCAGAAAGTGTAACCATTCACAAAAATTCATTATACAGATGCTGACAGTTCTCTGATGATACCAGTGTTGGAGGTGGAGAGAACTTTAATGGTACAGATGTATCCATGTTCCTCTGACAACAGAATCTCAGCGAAACCTCCTGAGATAATGTACCATGAAAATTAGAGAATTTGAAAATGACATGGATCTTAGAATTAGACACAACCTAGAAACTTAAAAACAATAGTGTCTTAGCTAAATCAAAGCTCTTGGACTGGGACCTTGACACGATGCCTCAGTTCAGTTCAGTTGCTCAGTTGTGTCAGGCTCTTTGCGACCTCATGGACTGCAGCATGCCAGGCCTCCCTGTTTATCACCAACTCCCGGAGCTTGCTCAAACTGATGTCCATAGAGTTGACACAATGCCTACTCATTCCTAATTCATTTTGCTTTTCTAGAACAGTGGATCTTGTTTCATTAACTCAAATCCACTCACCATTATTACCTATTACCCACAACCAGTTCAGACGCTCAGGAAAGGGAGGATCTGACTCTATTGTTGTTTAATTGCTAAGCCATGTCCAACTCTTTTCTGACCCCATGGACTCTACCTTGGCTCATTCGTCCATGGAATTCTCTAGGCAAGAATACTGGAGTGGGTTGCCATTTCCTTCTCCAGTGGATCTTCCAGACCCAGGAATTGAACCCATGTCTTCTGATTCGGCAGGCATGTTCTTTAGCACTGTGTCACATTATGCTGTGTTTATTCCTATCTCTTTAATTCATTTTACAGTGCTTGACAGGTAATGGATATTAAAGAAATGAATGACTGAATGCATGTTTAAATGCTAGTGCCTCATATTTTTGTCACCTGCAGTCCTAAATCTGTTTCTCTTCTGCTACATCAAGTCCCCTGGAACACTATTATATGTATGAATTAATCAATTTGACTTCACCCTATATAACTGAGATTTGCCCTCAACTAGTACTAAGTGATTATTCAGTATATGAACTTATGATTCTTTATTCCATTTAATATTTAAGATACTGTTTAATCTGACATAGAGGGAAATACTTTATGTCTGAGATTCAAGAAAATCTATGATTCCTCAAAGAAGTGATTATTTTTCTCCTTTGGAATAATGGCAATATTGTAATTCACTGTGGTGACATTTTGTTTTAATTTGAAGCATCACTTGGTAAGAATAATTTCCAGCATCTTGATATAACACTCTCTTATCGACTTTCTATTTTAATTCCATATGTTGTTACTCTGCCATTTTATTATTTTGTTCACACATTTATTTTATTGCTTGTTCTCTTTTAAACAACTTTAAATTATCTGTGGAATATAGCAGGGGATATAAAATGGAAAGTGCTTCATGATTTCTAGCATATAGTAAGCACACAGTAAATGTTGCCTCCATTTCTTCCCCTCTTTTAATATTCCTTTCACTATCAATCTGTCCTCAAGCAATATTTCCAGCTTATTTTCTATGTCTTTACACATGAATGGGGCATGAAATGTCTCATTTCTGCAAATATATTGACCTATATCATCCCTGGACTTTTTAGTTTGGTGAATTTAAAAGATTCTGAGAATTAGGAGCACAGATGAAGGTGACTATATATGATAAAAAGGATCTTTGTTCACCAGTAGACTTATAACAAAAGTTAAATATTAATCATGGCAAAGCAATGATAAGTTTTACACTGTAGGCAGCAATGTAAGAGAATTTCTGTTGCTCATTTCTTTCCAAAACCTGGTATTTTCAGTCATTTAATTTTAACCATTCTGATAGGTATATACTGTTACCTCTGCTGTTTTCTGATAGTTAATGACCTTGAGAAACATTTTGGGGGACAGAAAGATTTATTGGTCAGTCATATATCTTCTTTTGTAAAGTATTTAGCTGTTTTTAATTGAATAGGAATTGTGTGAATTCTATATGGCAGACCTTTATCACATATATGTATTAAAATATTCTCTACAGATTATTCCTTGCAAATTCATTTTTAATAACATTTTTGTAGACTAAAACATTTAACTTTTAATAACATCAAAAAAATTCTACACTATTTTTATTTACAATTAATTTTCTTTAAGTCCTTCTTAAGAATACT